>NC_137054.1:63892073-64170468 GCF_032717465.1 Coenobita brevimanus
ATTATTCTTATTATTAATACATCCAAACGTATATTCTTATTATTAATACATCCAAACGTATATTATTATTATTATTAATACATCCAAACGTATATTATTATTATTATTAATACATCCAAACGTATATTATTATTATTATTAATACATCCAAACGTATATTATTATTATTAATACATCCAAACGTATATTATTATTATTATTAATACATCCAAACGTATATTATTATTATTAATACATCCAAACGTATATTATTATTATTATTAATACATCCAAACTTATATTATTATTATTATTATTAATACATCCAAACGTATATTATGATTATTATTATTACATCCAAACGTATATTTATGATTATTATTAATACATCCAAACGTATATTATTATTATTATTATTCATACATCCAAACGTATATTATTATTATTAATACATCCAAACGTATATTATTATTATTATTAATACATCCAAACGTATATTATTATTATTATTAATACATCCAAACGTATATTATTATTATTATTAATACATCCAAACGTATATTATTATTATTATTAATACATCCAAACGTATATCATTATTATTATTAATACATCTAAACGTATATTCTTATTCTTATTAATACATCCAAACGTATATTATTATTATTATTAATACATCTAAACGTATATTATTATTATTAATAATACATCCAAACGTATATTCTTATTCTTATTAATACATCCAAACGTATATTATTATTATTATTAATATATCGAAACTTATATAATTATTATTAATACATCTAAACGTATATTATTATTATTATTAATACATCCAAACGTATATTATTATTATTAATACATCCAAACGTATATTATTATTATTCTTATTAATACATCGAAACGTATATTATTATTGTTATTAATACATCCAAACGTATATTATTATTATTAATACATCCAAACGTATATTATTATTATTAATACATCCAAACGTATATTATTATTATTATTAATACATCCAAACGTATATAATTATTATTAATAATACATCCAAACGTATAGTATTATTATTATTCATACATCCAAACGTATATTATTATTATTAATACATCCAATGTATATTATTATTAATACCCGGTACATCGAAATGTATGTTATTATCATTAGTACATGGAAAGGTCTATTATTATTATTAATACATCCAAACGTATATTATTATAGATATTATTAATACATCCAAACGTCTATTATTATTATTATTATTATTAATATATCGATACGTCTATTGTTATTATTAATACATCCAAACGTATATTATTATAATAATAATAATAATTATTATTATTATTATTGTTAATACATCCAAACGTATATTATTATTATTAATACATCCAGACGTATATTATTATTATTAATACATCCAAACGTATATTATTATTATTAATACATCCAGACGTATATTATTATTATTAATACATCCAAACGTATATTATTCTTATTAATACATCCAAACGTATATTATTATTATTATTAATACACCCAAACGTGTACTATTATTATTATTATTATTATTAATACATCGAAACGTATATTATTATTATTTTTAATACATCCAAACGTATATCATTATTATTATTAATACATCCAAACACATATTATTATTAATACATCGAAATGTATATTATTATTATTAAAAATACATCCAAACGTATATTATGATTATTTTTAATACATCCCAACGTTTATTATTATTATTAATACATCCAAACGTAAATTATTATTATTAATACATCCAAACGTATATTATTATTATTAATACATCCAAACGTATATTATTATTATTAATTCATCCAAACGTATATTATTATTATTAATATATCCAAACGTATATTATTTTTATTAATACATCCAAACGTATATTATTATTACTAATACATCCAAACTTATAGTATTAGTATTAATAATACATCCAAACGTATATTATTATCATTAATACATCCAAACTTATAGTATTAGTATTAATAATACATCCAAACGTATATTATTATTATTAATAATACATCCAAACGTATATTATTATTATTATTATTATTATTATTAATACATCCAAACGTATGTTATTATTATTAATACATCCAAACGTATAGTATTATTATTATTAATACATCCAAACGTATATTTATGATTATTATTAATACATCCAAACGTCTATTATTATTATTAATACATCCGAACGTATATTCTTATTATTATTAATAAATCCAAACGTATATTATTATTATTAATGAATCCAAACGTATATTATTATTATTATTAATACATCCAAACATATTATTATTATTAATACATCCAAACGTATATTATTATTATTAATACATCCAAACGTATATTATTATTATTAATACATCCAAACGTATATTATTATTATTAATACATCTCAACGTATATTATTATTATTAATAATACATCCAAACGTATATTATTATTATTATTAATACATCCAAACGTATATTATTATTATTATTACATCGAAACGTATATTATTATTGTTATTAATACATCGAAACGTATATTATTATTATTAATACATCCAAACCTATATTATTATTATTAATACATCCAAACGTATATTAATATTATTAATACATCCAAACGTATATTATTATTATTATTAATACATCCAAACGTATATTATTATTATTAATACATCCAAACGTATATTATTATTATTGATAAATCCAAACGTATATTATTATTATTAATACATCCAAACGTATATTATTATTATTAATACATCCAAACGTATATTATTATTATTAACACATCCAAACGCATATTAATATTATTAATACATGCAAATGTATATTATTATTATTATTAATACATCCAAACATATCTTATTATTATTATTAATACATCCAAACGTATATTATTATTATTATCATTATTATTATTATTATTATTATTATTATTAATACATCCAAACGTATATTTATTATTATTAATAATACATCCAAACATATTATTTTTATTAATAATACATCCACACGTATATTATTATTATTAATACATCCAAACGTATAATATTATTATTAATACATCCAAACGTACATTAGTATTATTATTAATACATCCAAACGTATATTCTTATTCTTATTAATACATCCAAACGTATATTATTATTACTGATACATCGAAACGTATATTATTATTATTATTATTATTATTAATAATACATCCAAACGTATATTATTATTATTAATACATCCAAACTTATATTATTATTATTTATACATAAAACGTATATTATTATTATTAATAATACATCCAAACGTATATTATTATTATAATTATTATTATTATTATTAATACATCCAAACGTATATTATTATTATTATTAATACATCCAAACGTATATTATTATTATTATTAATACATCCAAACGCATATTATTATTATTATTAATACATCCAAACGTATATTATTATTATTAACACATCCAAACGCATATTATTATTATTAATACATCGAATCGTATATTATTATTATTATTAATACATCCAAACGTATATTATTATTATTTTTAATACATCCAAACGTTTATTATTATTATTATTAATACATCCAAACGTAAATTATTATTATTAATACATCCAAACGTATATTATTATTATGAAAACATCCAAACGTATATTATTATTATTAATACATCCAAACTTATAGTATTAGTATTAATAATACATCCAAACGTATATTATTATTAATAATAATACATCCAAACGTATATTATTATTATTAATACATCGAAACGTATACTATTATTATTATTAATACATCCAAACGTATATTATTATTAATAATAATACATCCAAACGTATATTATTATTATTAATACATCCAAACGTATACTATTATTATTATTAATACATCCAAACATATACTACTATTATTATTAATACATCCAAACGTATAGTATTATTATTAATACATCCAAACGTATATTATTATTATTAATACATCCGAACGTATATTCTTATTATTATTAATACATCCATATTATTATTATTAATACATCCAAACGTATATTCTTATTGTTATTAATACATCCAAACGTATATTATTATTATTATTAATACATCCAAACGTATATAGTTATTATTAAATTGAAACGTATATAATTATTATTAATATATCTAAACGTATATAATTATTATTAATAATACATCCAAACGTATATTATTATTATTAATACATCCAAACGTATATTATTATTATTAATACATCCAAACATATATTGTTATTATTAATACATCCAAACGTATAATATTATTATTAATACATCCAAACGTATATTATTATTATTAATACATCCAAACGTATATTATTATTATTAATACATCCAAACGTATATTATTATTATTAACACATTCAAAATTATATTAACTTTATTAATACATTCAAACGTACATTATTATTATTATTAATACATCCAAACGTATATTATTATTATTATTATTAATAGATCCAAACGTATATTATTATTATTATTATTAACACATCCAAAAGCATATTGATATTATTAATGCTTGCAAATGTATATTATTATTATTATTAATAAATAGAAACGTATATTTTGATTATTACCGGTATTAATACACCCAAACGTATAGTATTATTATTATTAATAATACATCCAAACGTATATTATTATTATTATTAATACATCCAAACGTATATTATTATTATTATTAATACATCCAAACGTATATTATTATTATTATTAATACATCCAAACGTATATTATTATTATTAATACATCCAAATGTCTATTATTATTATTATTATTATCATGATTATTATTATTACTATATTGAAACGTCTATTGTTATTATTAATACATCCAAACGTATATTATTATTATTAATACATCCAAACGTATATTATTATTATTATTTATACATCGAAACGTATATTATTTTTATTTATTCGTCCAAACGTATATTATTATTGTTAATACATCAATACATCCAAACGTATATTATTATTAGTAATACATCCAAACGTATATTATTATTATTATTAATACATCCATACGTGTATTATTATTATTATTATTAATAATATATCCAAACGTATATTATTATCATTATTATTAATAATTCATCCTAACGTATATTATTATTATTAAGGCAAGTAGAACCGGTAGTGGTAACAGGTAACCCATTCCTTACCGTTACCTATGGCAAAAATGACCACCTCTTTTATGATCACTATCCCTGAGCGGTTGGTTTTGATTTGAATTGTTTTCTGTCTTACCTTAGTTTTTGACAAGAAATAACTTTATTTTATCGTATACGTTTTGCAGTATTTTTTGCTGTTGCTTTTCTCGCTTGAAGTTCTTGGCCAAGGAATTGGGTTGTAAGGAATTGGAGACTGAGGAAGAGGCCCATCCCTGGCTAAACAAAACCCTCAGATTGATGATAATTCCTTACGCGAACCCCAGGGGTGATGGATTGTTCAGTACTGTAGTAAGGGAGTACAATCCAGCCAAAGGCCTACCACTTTTAGGTTTAGTCTGGGGTTAACTTTCCGAATTACACCCAACTGACGGCCACTGAAAATTATAAGCTCATTACTGAACTTGTAATTCTAAGCTCTTTTTCTTCTATAAATGTGAATATAATAGTTTAGTTGACCCTTTAAAATTAAAATAACTTTTTTTTTTCGTACATAGGAATAGAATTCTACCTTCTAGGCTTAAATTCCTTGCCTCCTTGTCTGTTAAGTGGGACTCGATACCTTTCCCGCTTGCATATTTCCGTTCTTATGGGTAATCCTGGGGGAGGCGGTGGCTGAATCGGTAGAGAGGCGGCCTGCTGTCCTGATGGACCCAGGTTCGAATCCCGGCTGAGGCAGGGAACAGGTTAAGGATTTGAATGTCATAAAAGCGGACTTTCATGATCTACCAGATGACCCGCCGACATGTCATAAAAGTACCCCCGCTAATACCAATACACCAGTCCTGTATGAGAGCCGTAGCATGTATTCAATATGGACGGTGGGTGTTAGCCCCGAAGTGGTGACATGTGGAGGTGTAGGAGGACTACCGGGCCTTGGGATAGGCTACTTCCCCCGAGATATAGGACCTGAAGCCTTTGCTCAGAGTCGGACACATAAAAAAAAAAAAAAAAAAAAAAATCATCTCATCACCAGGAACCCCCGTCGTTTCAAAACTAACCAAAGGTTTTTCTCGAAAATATCCTCTAATGTGTTTCCCAGGCTAAATTACTGCTTTGTTATACCCACACCTTACCTATGCCACTAGGGCTGCTTGGCTGAGGTGGCTGGCTGTGGTGCTGAGACGAATACCCATACAGAACGGAAATATGCTTCCCGCTTGTGGTCATGGCATCAATTGTGACCAGTGGTGGCGCCAAGTAACCAAAGTGAGCGGCTGGGGTTCACGAGTTTCCGATATTTAACAGGGGAAGTACAGGTAAATATAGACTAAATGTATTTGTGTAGCATGTAATATCTTAGACTTAGGTGTGATAAAGTGTTTGATAGCAAATACTCAGCAATATGTAACCTTTGGTGCTAAATTACGATGCTAATATAAGCTGATAAATACCTACAAATGTCCTGATTGCGGGTATTTCTCGCCTCTTCAGTTTTACGGCCAGTATGCAGTTATAGAAATAAACTGCTACAAGGATGGAAGTGGTTTATCTTACCCAGAGTGTATGATGTGTACAGCATCCCGTGTATAGTGTATGGTGTGTACAGCATCCCGTGTATAGTGTATGGTGTGTACAGCATCCCGTGTATAGTGTATGGTGTGTACAGCATCCCGTGTATAGTGTATGGTGTGTACAGCATCCCGTGTATAGTGTATGGTGGGTACAGCATCCCGTGTATAGTGTATGGTGGGTACAGCATCCCGTGTATAGTGTATGGTGGGTACAGCATCCCGTGTATAGTGTATGGTGGGTACAGCATCCCGTGTATAGTGTATGGTGTGTACAGCATCCCGTGTATAGTGTATGGTGTGTACAGCATCCCGTGTATAGTGTATGGTGTGTACAGCATCCCGTGTATAGTGTATGGTGTGTACAGCATCCCGTGTATAGTGTATGGTGTGTACAGCATCCCGTGTATAGTGTATGGTGTGTACAGCATCCCGTGTATAGTGTATGGTGTGTACAGCATCCCGTGTATAGTGTATGGTGTGTACAGCATCCCGTGTATAGTGTATGGTGTGTACAGCATCCCGTGTATAGTGTATGGTGTGTACAGCATCCCGTGTATAGTGTATGGTGTGTACAGCATCCCCCGTGCAGTATCCTAAGGCCGCCATAATGAACATCTGTGGTAAATATTTTTGTACGTACTGTACTTAGTAAATAAGGAGGAGGGGAGAGTCTCATTCTCCTAAGTCTTTTATTGCATCAGCGTTAAAATAAACTAACCTAACCTGATTTAACCTAATCTGACCAAACCTGATTTTAACCAGATGCGATAGATGTGTTGAAAAGAGAAATTGCTGAAAAACACAAACTGAATAATGAACATATTAGTTCCAGTGTTTGTTAGCTGGTGTAATTCCAATATAATACCAGTTTGGTAAGTAATTGTTATATACAGTGGCGCCCCTCAAGTTACAAGGGCCGCCGGTAGGCTACATATTAACCTGATGTCAGGTGTAACTCCAAACCTTGTCTCTCAGTCCATTAAACTCTTTACTGTGTTGTATAGTGTGTAGAAGTCTGACCCTCACTTAACCCCCACCCCACCCCAAAACAAATGGATATTGCCCAAACATACTTACTGACATGATTCTTATAACATTAAACATATCCTCTATTCATTCGCCAATAAAACATGACATAAAAGTGTAACATCATAAGGGTATAAAGGAACAAATTGTCAGTCACCTTGACAAACGACAATGACTGGCCTGCCTTTCTTCCTGTGGTAGAAAAGTATACTTTACCAAGTTCTTGTCCGGTATTTGCAAGTAGTACTGCATCATCAGCAAACAACAAATTTGAGATATTCCATCCATCACCATTCATTACCAACGCCATCCCTCTCTCCATTACTGGTGTTTTTACTTCTCTCATCACCCCATCCATATATATATTGAACAACCATGGGGACATCACACAACCTTGTCGCACGCCCGCACCGATCGTGAACCATTCACTTAGATGCCCACTAATCCTTACATATGCTTCACTATACCACCATGAAAACTCTTGACGGCACCTAGCAGCTTACCATCTACACCGTACATGCGCAAAACCTTCCACAACACTTTTCTATCTACTTTGTCTCATTAATAAGGGAAAAAGACAAAAGAAATGAAATGAAAAGGAAAATGGAAAGAACGAAAAACAAAGAAAGGGATAAAAAGTAATGATAGAATGAGACAGAAGAAAATGATGGGGAAAATGAAGAAAACGTGAAATAAAGGACAGGAAAGGGTAAAAAATAAAATGCGTTATAGGTGGTAATAATGTTAACTCAGTACAGGTGTAGTAGATTCCCAGGCCGCTGCACCTGACTCCGTTTCTCTCTTGCCCCTTTTATAGCTTCTGATGTTCTAATATAGTAAAGAAAGACACGAGAAACGAAGAAAAGAAAGGGAAAGAGAAAAAGGGAGGAGACGGAAGGAAAGAAATGAGAAATGCAGAAAATAAAGAAAGGTAAAGAAAGTAAAAGGTGAAGTAGAAAGGAAGGAAGGGAGGGAGAGTGTGTGTGGTAGGGCATAGGGTTGAACTGGGTACACCTGTGGTAGTCTCAGGCCGCTACACCTTACTCCATCTTGTCTCCTACCACTCTTGTACCTTGTGATGCCCTGATGTACTGCTGCATGGCATCTAATATATCTAATGACGATTATGGTGTTAATGAAGATAATAAAGTTGATTTTTGTTAACTGTTTGGTGAATGATAATGATAGTGATGATAGTGATATAATGATGATGATGATGATACTGGTATTAGTCAAGGTGACTGAGTCGATTCTGATCCTAACTGGTTGAAGGAAGATGATGACAGTGATGATGGTGATGGTGATGGTGATGATGATGATGATGATGTTGGTATTAAAGATAATATAATTCAGTAGTGATAACTTTTTGGATGATGATGTGATAATGGTGATGATGATGATCATAGTGATACTGATAATGATGATAATGAAGATACTGGTATTAGAGAAGGCGATTAAGTCGATTCTGATCCTAATGGTTGAAGGATGATAATGATGATGATGATGATGATGATAGTGATACTGATAATGATGATGATGATACTGGTATTAGAAAAGGTGATTAAGTCGATTGTTATCCTAACTGGTTGAAGGATGATAATGATAGTGATGATGATGATGATGATGATGATACTGGTATTAGAAAAGGCGATTAAGTCGATTCTGATCCTAACTGGTTGAAGGATGATAATGTAGTGGTGATGATGATGATGATAGTGATACTGATAATGGTGATGATGATGATGATGATGATCCTAACTAGTTGGAGGAAGAGGAGGAGGAGGAGGATGACATTAATAAAGATGATATAATTAATTAATGATAACTGTTTGGAGGAGGATGTGATAGTGATGATGATGATGATGATGATGATGATGGTGGTGGTGGTGGTGATGATGATGACGGTGATTATTACTGTGATTATGATGTACGTTCATATTGATGATAACTTCGTCTTGCCTCCTACCTCTCTCATGTAGCGAAGAAAGAAAGGAAAGAAAGACAACAAACATGAAAGAACTGAACGTGTAAAGAGATGAAAGACAAGCATTTAGAAAAATGAAAAAAATGGAGAAGGAAGGAAAAGAGACGAAGAAAGATTGGAAAAGACGAGAAACAACATTAATTTTACGTAAATAGAAGAAAAAAGAACGACAGACAGGAGGAGAGAGAAAAAAAAGATATAAAGGTAAAAGTTTGAACTCAATACACTTATAGTAGAGTGCCAGGCCGCGCCACCTTATTTCATCTCGCCTCCTGCCCCTCTTGTAGCTGCGATGCTATGATTTATTGCCTAAATGTTTGTAGATGATGATGATGATGATGATGATTATGATTATAACAATGACGGTGATGGTGAATACGATAAAAGTGATGGTGATCGTAGCGATGATGACGATGATGATGATGATACTTGTGATGATGATGATGATGATGATGATGATGATGCTTGTGGTGATAATGGTAGTGCTGGTAAAGCAGGTTAATAGGGGATGATATTCTTATTTCCTATCGCCTGCCACCTCTCTTGTACAGTGCAGAAAGAAAGGATGAAAAAAATGATAGAATTGGGTGAAAGAAAAAGAAAAAGAAATAATAGGAAAACAAAGCTCGACATAATTGGAAAAAAAATCAATACAAAGAAAAAAGAAAAATAAGATCTAATATAGAAAATGATAATGAAAGGGAGACAGGAAGAAGAAATTAAACCAGTGTGATGAAAAGAATATTAAATGAAGGAAAGCTAATGAACGGAAAAAAGAGAAAAGCAAAAGAACAAAAAATACGCATAAACCAAGAGAGAGAGAGAGAGAGAGAAGAAATAAAGATGGAAATAAAAAGGAACCCAGTGTGTGGCTAAGGGTGGAACATCAGACACCTTTATTAGCGTCCCAGGCCGCCCCACCTTACTTCACCTTGGCTCCTACCTGCTTGTTGTGTTGTTATATTGCTGTAATATACTGGAGAGAGAGAGAGAGAGAGAGAGGTACTGGGTGGAATTACACCCTTATAAGAGTCACAGGTCACTCCACTTTACTTCACCTTGGCTCCTCCTTCTCTTGTTCCTTTATTCCAGTAATACAATAAAGACAGACAGGAGAAGGAAATAAAGAACTGGAGTGAGAGCGAAATGGAGAAAGGACAAAGAAGGAAACAAGGAAAACAGACAATGAATGAGAGAAAATGAAGAAAACGCAACGACAAAGAACGTAGAGAGAAAGAGGAAAAAACTGAAAAATAAATGAAAGGAGAATGAGAAACATACAAAATATGAAAAAATGGCAGAATGAAAGACAGAAACTGGAAGAAGTAAATAAAGTATAATTGGTAAAGGTGTGAGCTCAGTACAGGTGTAGTAGAGTGCCAGGCCGCTCCACCTTACTTCATCTCCCTTCCTACCTCTCTTGTAGCTTGTGATGCTGTAAAATAGTAGGAAAAAATGTAGATAAGAACATAAAATGAGACAGAAAGGAAGAAAGGATGAAAGAAAATTACGAGAAATGAGACTGAAAGATATGTTGATAAAAATGATACGAAAAGAAAAGAAAACGAAAAATCAAAAGGGGGAAGAACAAATCAACTGGGACACGAAATAAAAAATAACGAAAGAAAAAAAGAAAGACAAAGAGAAAGAAATAAAGAAGAGTGAACGCCTATATATATATATAAGTCCAGGTGTTAACTGGATACAGGTGTAGTGGAGTGCCAGCCGCTGCAACGTACTTCACCTCGCCTCCCAGCTCTCTTGTAGCTTCTGACGCTGGAGTGTGTTGCAGACACAACGAAAAAGGGAAACACGAAAGTGAAGGGGACAGAAAAGAAAAAGAAAAAGACAGGAAAAAGCGTTGGTGAAAGAAAGAAAAGGGAGACAGAACGAAAGGGGGAAGAAAGTGATGGGGACAGAAAAGAAAAAGACAACGACAGGAAAAAACAATGGAGAAAGAAAGAAAGACAAGGGAGACTGAACGAAAAGGGAAAAAAGGTAAAGAGGACAGAAAATAAAAGGAAAAACATAGGAAAAAGCAATTGTGAAAGAAAGAGAAGAAAATAGAAATGCAGGTAAAAAAACGGAAGGCAAAAAAGAAATAAAGAAAAGGAGAATTAAGAACAATAATGAGACAAAGAGACAGAAGCCAGAAAGCAAGGAAGAGAACCAGTAAGATGTCCACAGTTATAAGTGGTGGCAGGAGGTGTGGTGGGCGTAGATGGCAGGCAGGACACGTGTGGTAGTGTCAGCCGCTGTACCTTCCTCCATATCGCCTCCTACCCATCTTGTTGTTTATAATGCTTTAATACTCAGTACACTTTATCGTGGCACTACATTGCCATCTCTCCATCTTGAATGCTGAGCTGCAACAAACGAGTCTAGAATATAGTGAAAGTCATGAAGAAGTGCTATGGACAGGATGTAGAGCAATAGTAGTCTTAATATACCATTGAACGCCAATAAGTTTTAAGCAACATGACGAAAATGATAATGATGATGTTAACCTTACTTCATCTCACCTCCTGCTGCCCGTGTACCTTGTTACGGAATATGATGGAGGGAAAAAGAAAGAAAGATGGGAAAGAAGCAATGACAAAGAAATGAATAAAAGGAAATGGATGATATAAAATGAGAAACAACGTACAGAAATAAGAAAGATAATGTGAAAGAATTTGACAGAGGGAGAACAAAACTGGATAAAAAGGAGACCAAAAGGCGTAAGAGAGAAGGAAAAGGAAATGAACGTGTGAAAGGACATTAAAAAATAAAATTTGAGAAAAAAAAAAAGGGAAAGAAAGAAAACACGAGAAAGAAAATGAGAATGAAAAGGCGGAAATAGCTCTGAATGGGGCTGAACTCGGTACACCTGTCACAGCGTGCCAGGCCGCTCCACCTTACTTCATCTCGCCTCCTGCCTCGCTGGTACCTTGTTATGATGTATTATAATGCAGAGGAAGGGAGAACAACAAAAGAAAAAATGATGATGATGATGATGATTGTAATTATTATTGACAATTAAGTGATGATGGTAATGACTGTAATGGTAACTGTGTTGGTTATTTCGTATTACTGATGTTGACGAAAATGATTACACGGAAATTGATGATGATGATGATGACAATGATGATGATGATGATAATGAAAAAAAAGATGACCACCTTATCTTGGCCTGGGTTGCAGAGCCAAGCCGTTGGACTGTGGCCAGTCTTGGCCTGGGTCGCAGAGGCAGTGCTTTTTTTTTTTTTTAAAGGTTTACCCCAAATTTATTGGAGACCAGGCCCTTTGTTAGTCCGGTCAGAGGAGATTTCTCTTTTATGTAGGTGGGCAGGCGGTATCAACCAGTTCGAGAAGGGTTTGCAGGGGGGTTGAGTGTATTATAGAGGTGGCTGCCTCTGTCAAGGTCCGGAGGTCCCCTAAGGGGGCGGCTGGGGCAGGGTCTGGGTTAGGGTAGGTGTGTCCTGTCCTCAGTCGGAAAGTAGCGGGACAACGAAGAATGTAGTGTAACAGAGGGAAGGACGATTCATTGTTGTAATGGTAACAGGTCTCGTTGGGGCTGTTGTTTATTGTGGTGTTGCGGCAGTTGTAGCCTAGTCGGAGGCGACGTAGGCGTGTGAGGAGTCTGTTAGGGGTGTATTTGGTGGCCATGATAGGTTCATTTTGAGTCGCTGCTGCGTACCACTGTCCAGAAGCAGACTCGTTGGAGGCACAGGTTTGGTGTTCTTCTATGACTAGGTGGGTACTCTGTCTATTAATAGCAAGTTTGATCTGGGAGAGGCTGATGGGGATATTGATTTCAATACTAGGGTGGGCGGTGGCTGTTTTCGCTGCTCTGTCGGCTTGCTCATTGCCGTAGATGCCGACGTGGCTGGGTACCCAGTGGATAATTATTGATTTGCCTAAGTTAGCAATGCACGAGGCTGTGTGTAGTATATCACAAATGATTTTCGTGTTGTCTCGGCGGTTTGGATGGCGGAGGACATAGATGGCTGAATAATGATAGTATTTGCTGTCCAATTGTTATGGTATGTTCCAGGGCTTTGGTGATAGCAGCCAGTTCTGTCTGGTGGGTTGAGGCTCCATTGCTCTCTCTAGCTTTGTATATCCTATCGCCGGATACAAAGGCTGATCAGGCCCTGGGTTGTTCCACTGAGCCATTGGTGTAGTATGAGACTGAGTCGGGTTGTGAGAGTGGCTATTCTTTCCAGGGGTACCAGACGTAGGCGTTGGGTGGCGTGTGACCCTTGCCGGTGACTTTGGACACTACAGATTTGAAGGGGAGCGGTGTCCATGGTGCAGGGTCCTGTATGTCGATGCTGGCTGTGTCTGGATCTTGGGTTATCTGATGGGATATGTCGAGGGTTCTGATTCCTCGGATGGTGCGGTGGAACCAGTTTTTTGTGAGTTGGTCAGGGTGTCTGTTGAGTGAGGCCTTTATATGATACAGGGGGGAGAGTGGGGATGCTTTGCACGCCAGTGTGGCTGCCAGCCCAGCGGTTCTTGCCAGTATGCGGTGTTGCAGAGATTCGACCTCGCATTCCATACAGAGATTGCAGAGGCAGGTCTATCGGGGGCAGCCTGTGATGATGCGAAGTGCCTCGTTTTGGACGACTTCGAGCTTGGCGCTGAGGGAAGCATCAATGGTGGGTAGAGCTGGTGCACAATAGTCAATGATGGATCTAATGGCTTAGATGTAGAAGAGACGTAGTACCTGGTAGGAGACTCCATTACCCCTACCCACTAATGCTCATACGGCACAGAGGCGGAGTTTTATTCTTTCTCTTATGTGATCAATCTCTTTCAGAAAGGTAAGCCTTGTGTCGAACCATTTGCCCAGGAATATGTAGGAGTCTACAAATTCAATCGGTGTGTCACCAAGGCATAGACGCTGTGGGGTGGTGGCCATTCCGAATGGAAGGGCTTTGGTCTTCCTGGTATTGACTTTGAGGCAGAGATGAGCAAACTCTTGATTTAGGCGTGACAGGGCTGTTTGTGCCTGGGTGTGGTAAGGCCCTCTATTTATGACGAGAGCCAGGTCGTTCGTGTAACAGAGTAGTTTTACTCCTGTTCCAAGATTTAAGTGCAGGAGGCTCTCCATTAGGATGCTTAAGAGGGTTGGACTGATGGTGCTGCCCTGTGGGGTGCCGTTCCAGTGTTTGTGGAAGGAGGATGATCGCCCTTGGAAGTGGACTAGCGCCTCCTGGTCCTTGAAGAAGTCCTCGAGCCAGCAGAGGAGACGTCCACTCACTCCTTTGTGAGTGAGGGCGGCAAGGATGGCTTCAGGGCAAACAAGCTCGAAGGCCTTTTCAAGCTCCAGGAATCGGGCCAGTCCCCGTCCTCCTCGTAGCTCTGTGAGGAAGGTGGTGAAGCACTCTGCAGAGCCTCTCCCTCTGATGTATGCAAGGAGGTGGTCGTGTGGGGCACCCGTGATCCACTGAAGGTGGCATAAGACCATTCGTTCTGCAGTTTTGCTGAGGCAGCTTAAGAGAGAGGTAGGTCGATAGGCATTAGTGTCTTTGGGCTTGAGAATAGGTTGGATAGCCGCCTTTTTCCATACTGTGGGGAGCCCCCCTTTGTTACAGGAGTGGTTCAGCAACCTAAGGTTGGCTTCTCGAGCAATGGGGCCAATGTTGGATATCACAGAGTATGTGATGCAGTCCAGGCCTGGTGCTGTGTCTGTGCTTGCATTGAGAGATTCCTCGAGCTCATGGATGGTGAACGGATGGTCTGTTGTGTTAGGCTGAGCTTTTGCAGTGATAATCGGTGCGTCCTTGGTGTAGGGCATCCTGTCGTGCTCTGGTAGTCCGTGGCAGATTCCTTGGGGATGTGTGAGCAGCGAATGTTGCTGCTAGTCTTTCAGCTTGTCCTTGGGGGTCAGTGTGGGTGGGGGACCTGACCGGCAGGGGGGGAGGAGGCCGAAACTGCTCGAAGTTTTTGCCATAGTGTGCCTAACTTAGTGTGTGCTCCTAGGAAGCGGCAACACTCGAACCATTTACTTTCTTCTATCCTGTTTTTCTCCGTGGTGGTGAGGCGGGCGACTGCTTGAAAGTATTTTCTGCCTTCAGGGGTGGGGTTGGCTCTGTATAATCTCTTTGCTCTATGGTATTAAGACGGTGATTTAGTTCTTTCACCCTGTCACAATAGAACCAGTGGTCCTTGTAATGGCGGTGACAGTTGGAGGTCAGCGGGATGGATATGTCTGCTGCAGTCTGAATGGCTGAGGTAATTTGTGCCTCATGTTCGTCAAGGTGTTGCGAGGGCTGTAGTGGGATTAATATTTTTTCGAGGAAGGAATGGAAGAGAATCTAGTCTCCCTTCTTTGTGTTATACCGTGGGGGTGGTCCCGGGGGTTTTGATGGTGAGGCGCAGGGGAGAGAGATGAGGATGGCTTGATGATCGGATGTGAGGTTGGGTTTTATGTTCCACTGAGCAAGGGGAGGGGGCCATGATTGTGGAGGTGAATGTTCAGTCGAGGCGTCCTCCCTGTAGGTGATTGGGTTCGCTGGGGTCGTTGAGGAGTGTGATCTCATCAGTCTCGTCCAGGAGCGCATTTATGTGTCAACCGGCCTGGTTTATATAAGTTGGGGATCCCAACCGCGGGTGATGCGCAAAATTGCCTCCAATGAGGGTTGCTTGGTTAACAGCAGCTGTTAATAGCTCTGCGAGGTCTAGTTCTGTCGCTGGCTTACAGTAGACGTTAAAGGCATGCAGGTTTCCGTCCCGAGTATGACACTGACACCCTGCAGGTATTTCTGTTTCTTCTCTAGTGAGGAGGGGGTCGTGTTGGTGTGGCAAGAATACGATTTTTTACGAGAATGGCACAGCCCTGGGGGCCGTTGCGAGCATTGGGAGGGATTAGGGGGCGAACGCTCTCGGTCTGAAGGAGTGATGTGCTGGGATGAGGGTCTCTTGGAGGTGGAAAACGTCTACTTTGTCTCGATGTCCAATTTCCTCTAATAGTGTTCGTTTATTCTTGAGCCCAAGTGTGTTCCACTGGACAATGTTGAGGGTGTCGGGAGGGCTATATTGTCGTGTTGGTGGGAGGGGGGAACGTCTGGCTTGTGGAAAAGTTTCGGGATTTTGGTTTCTTGGATCCCTGTGGTTTTCAGTGGCGTGTTGGCGGGACTCAAAGTCGTTGGTGATCGGGGTTCTTTGGTCTCCAGTGGTGAACGTGAGCGTGCCTGGCTTCCCTTTTGTCTTCCAAGGAGTTGGCTCTCCCTTTGTGTTCTTTGGTTTTCTGTTCCTGAGTGTTCGGGGATGGAGCTGAGTAGGAGGGGTGGGGAGTTGGGTTTTGGGGTTCAACTGAGGTTCTGGTGGGATGGTTGATTCGTTCTGGGGAGAGAGTTGATGTCAGAACAGGGGTATGGGTTTTTCATCCACTCGTCCACTGTTTTGTAAGCTACAGGGTATAGCGCTGTGGGGTCCAGGGGTTGGCCTAACTGTATGCCTATGACTGTCATTATGGTTTAGGTGGAGAAGGAGGTTGTTGTCGTTGGTGGGGATGGGGTTTGTGAGGGTGGAGTGGTTTGAGGTGAGGCCTCCATGGGTGAGTTGGCTTGGGTTGGTGGAGGGGTGGTTGTGGGTTGGGGAGTTCGGTTGGAAGTGGCTGGATTTGGCTGCAGAGGGTTGGGTGCACTGGGATGAGGTTGGCTTGTTGGGAGAGGGGGGAATTCGCCTTGGGACGTGAGATGTTGGGGGGAGTGCTGTTTTGCTGACGAATGTGCCTGGGCGGGGGGGGGGGGCGGGAGAAGACTTTAATCTCTCTTGCACCCACTCTGTCCCTCGATGTTCCTTCGTACTCTTTCATGTCGGGCAAGGCATGGCCTCTTCCATGTGTGATGGTGTCCTCAGCAATTGGGGCATTTGGTTGTAACCGGTTGTGGGTGCTTTAGGATGGGGTCTAGGGGTAACTGCCGGTTGAACCCCATGAGAATGGCTTTCCGTGTGGTGAGGTTTGGGTCTATTTTGGTCATGAGTATGGGTTTCCCCGCGGTTGTGTGACAGGACTGGAGGATCTCTAGGGATGATCTGTCGAGGGGGTGTAACACTAGGATGTAGTCTCGTTCATTGTGAGAAGAACCTGAGGTCGGGGTGTTCTTCTTCCAGAACCATCACCAGTTCTGCGGTCGTCGGGAAGGCGTCTTGTTTTGGGACCAGGAAGGCTGGGTAGGGGATGTCTGGGCGAGGCTGGGGTCTCACAGATACTGCAGGAGCCCTTCGTGGTGAGGGAAGGTGATTGGGTTGGCAACGTAGTCTGGTCGAGGCATCTTCGTTTCTCGAGTTCTGAGGGGCTGTAGGGCAGGTGGAGTCATTAGTGGGCATGGTTTGCTGGGTCTGGTCCCTCTGTTTTTCTTCTTCTTTGTGACGAGTATGATGTCATCTTCTTCCTCTGTGCTTGGGGGAGTGTGCATGGCACCGGCTTGACCTCGGTGAGGAAGGTGGTTTTCGGGATTAGGTTGTGAGATGGCTCGATTCCAGCTGTAGACGTTAGTAGAGGGAGCAGGAATGACGTCTTGGGAAGGGCAGGAAAAGTCGTCTTTGTCAGAGGCTGCAGGAGGACTTGCTGCATCAGGGTTATCAGCTCTCTGTTTCGTATTTTCTTCTTCTGAGGTCTCTGGGGTTCTTGGTCGTCAGCGATAGGTTTATGGGACTGGGTCTTTTTCAAAGTGCTGGAGACATTGGTGAGGGATGGTGGCTTGCCACTGCCACTCTTCAGCTGCTTCGGGTGGAGGGGGGGGGAGATTTTCTGGATGGCTCCTTTAGAAGTGTCGGTCATTGGACGGGCTTTGTGGCTCACTGTGCCGGTAAAGAGGGAGAAAGTTGTTGGCCAGGCCTACCTATGCCTGTGGTCCTCAGTGCTGGGTTTTAACCTCCTCCACTCTCTAAAGAGCCTAGTGAGGAGGGATCCCCTGCACCTACACTAGACTGCCCTTCATGGGGAACCTAACCCTATCAGAGGTTTGCCGTCCTGCCACTCCCTGGCTCCCCACTCACCTAGTGACCCCCTTCGTGGCGGCCCTAAACGGCCTTCCCTCAGGGTTCAGTTTGCCAGTAGTGGAGTGACAGGAAATCCTACGCCTTGGTTGGGCAAAGATATCAAAGGATAGGGAAGATAGTGTGTAGCGTGCTGGATGTAAGTATGGGTAATTGTGTGTGAGGGGGGCGTGCGGGAGGTTATTAAGAAAGGAAAGTGTGTGGGAGCAGGCACCTGTCCTGCCATCCTGCAGTAACAGCTGACTGATAAGACAAGCAGTGTAATGTGCAGTAATGTGGTAGCAAGCCGGGATGAAGTCTACGGGATCGTATTGCCAAGTTTCACTATCCCAGCAAGGTGTCGGATCGAAGGTTCCTGTAGTGACGCCGTTGCAGCTGCTGGAGCGGATCTGGATGGAGCCAGGCCGTTGGACTGTGGCCAGTCTTGGCCTGGGTTGCAGAGCCAGGCCGTTGGACTGTGGCCAGTCTCATGTCCTTATTTGTCATGTTATTTTTCGTCTCTGCAGACGGTTTTATGCAGCTTAAGGTAGACTTTTGGAACTGGAGGGGTTGGGTATCATCTACAGTAACCCCTGCTCTACTAGGGGGCTGCCACCTGAAGAAAAACCTGTGTTGTCACCATCAGTATAATATACATTACATCATCGTACTGAAGGTGTATCATGTCGGTACAACCAACCCCTGCCACCTGATGTACACCTGCTGTTGAATATAGACTGATAGATATATAGATAGATGGATAGAATATAGTAGAATGACAGACAAGCAGACAGAGCGAGATATACAGATAGATAGGTAGAATAAGACAAAATGAAAGACAGGCATACACAACGAAATAGATAGATAGATTAAGGTAGAATAACGTATATACACGTAGACAGAATGACAGATAGACAGACAGATATTTAGATAGATTGATAGAGACAGACAGACTGATAGATGAATACATAGATATACTGACAGAAAGACACGTAAATTTATTTGGTAGTTAGATACAGGAAGAAATAAACAGTATAAGAAGCGGTGCCAAAGCACAGCAAACCCGTCCCCGGCAGTCATTTTAGTGCTGACGTATAAACACAACTGGATATCTAGTCAAAGATGTCACATCTCAGATTTGGAGTAAATCGGGTGAAAATTGATTATTTTATGCCCATTTGAAATTTTTGGCCCGACCCACCTGACATTGCCCCCCCTACCGCTAACTGGGGGTTACTCCCGATGTAATGAGGTATGTTATAGGATGCAGATTTGAAAGATGCACCTTTAGGTTTTGGTTTCACGTCGATATAACGAATTTGGAAGGAGTTATGGCGATTTTTTTTTTTTTTTTTCCTACAGCCTGAGCCTTGGCCCAATTTGACCCAAAATTTAATCAGGTGATCAGAAGGTAATACCCCATCATCCCTGTAATATTAGTCAAAATTGCACCAATAGTTTTCTCATACAGTGGTTAACAGACAAACAGACAAACCGAGTGAAAACAATACCCGTCCCCAAGGCGCTCCGAGGCTGGGACGGGTAAACAAGAGATACAACTCATGGCGGTGGATTGAACGTCTGTTGCCTCATGTCCAGACAGAGATAAGGATGAACAGATGATATAGAAAACGGAGACTCTTGATCTGGACAGACTGAACCCGGCAATGCTAATGTGAACTATAGACAAATAAAGATTAATAAATAGATAAACAAAGAGACAGAGACAGATAAAAATGTAAAAACAAGGCCGAAGGGTTGGCAACAGTGAACCCAGGCCGTATGAGAATGAAGGAAAGGGAGAAAGTGTGAAACAAACAGAATAAAGAAATGCTAATAAATGGGAGAAAAGAGATAGAAGAAAAAAAGTAAATGGGAGAAAAAAAGAAGATAGGAAGGACAAAGACATAAACAAGGGAAAAAGTAGAAAGAACTAAAAAGGATAAAGAACAAGACAGGTGAATATAAGGGACATGAGGGAAAAATAAAAAGGATCCAACACTTTGTCAGGTGGAACTGCAGACACCTTTATTAGAGTGCCAGGTGGCTCCACTTTACTTCACCTTGGCTACTTGTTAGCTTGTCGTTTTACTGTTGTATTATAGTAAAGATGGACAACTGAAATCAATAAAGAAATGGGGTAAGAAAAAGTGACAAAAGAGAACAATGGAAGACACTATCTATCTATCTATTGCCAGACGCCTCAATCCCGTTTGGGATGGCCACAAACAAATCGCCTCCAAGTCGCCCTGTCCCCCGCCATTTCACTGCCCTGCTCCCAACTCACACCCCCCTCTCTCATATACCTCTCCACCCCATCCCTCCATCTCATCCTCGGCCTCCCCCTCCCTCTTCCCCCCTCCATCTCACTCACATACACTCTCTTCGTCAGTCTTTCACCCTCCATCCTCTCCACATGGCCAAACCACCTCAGTGTGTTCCTCACAACGCTTCCTATCACATCCATATCAACACCACAACGCTCCTTTATATCCTCATTCGTCAGCCTGTCTCTCCATGTGACTCCACAGGCTCCTCTTAAATAACTCATTTCCACTGCCCTCACTCTTGACATGTGTCCTTCCAACAACGTCCAAGCTTCACTTCCGTACGTTAGAGTTGGTATCACAATACTGTCATGTAGTAACTTTTTCACTTCCATGCTCACTTCCCTGTTTCTTATCACTGATTTCAAAGAACCAGCAACCTTTCTTCCCTGCTGTACCCTTTCAAGCACTTCACCCTCCAAACCTCCATCCTTACTCATCACACTACCCAAGTACTTAAACGTACTCACATTTTCCAATTCCTCACCATCCAACCTCGCTGTACATTCACTGACTTCACCTCTCTCAAAGACCATCACTTTACTCTTCCCTACATTCACCTTTAGATTCCGTTTCTTACACACTCTCCCAAACTCATCCACCAAGCCTTGCAGCTCCGCTTCGTCTTCACTCAACAACACAGTATCATCTGCAAACAACAGTACAGGGAGTTTCCAAACACTATCCTCTCTCACCAGGGCCACTCCAACATCTACTACCCTACCTTGTACCTCTTTTATTACCCCATCCATGTACAGATTGAACAGCCATGGAGACATGACACATCCCTGTTTCAACCCAACTTTCAAAGAGAAAAATTCACTTAGTTCACCATCCACACGCACTGCAGCCTTCGCACCATCGTACATACTCTTCACAGCATTCAACAACTTCCCATCTACTCCATATATTCTTAACACTTTCCACAATCCTTGTCTATCCACCCTGTCATATGCTTTCTCCAAATCCATGAAAGCCGCATACAACTTCTTTCCCTTCTCTAGAAACTTTTCCACTAAAGATTTAAGAGTGAATATCTGATCTACACAACCTCTTCCCTTCCTAAAGCCTCCCTGTTCTTCTCCAACTAATTTCTCTGTTCTTTCTCTAACTCTGTCAATAAGTATCCTACCATACACTTTTCCTATTATACTAAGAAGACAAATGCCCCTATGATTACCACACATTTCTTTTTCCCCTTTTCCTTTGTACAAGGGAATAATTATACCTGACTTCCAATCCCCCGGGACTCTACCTTCCTTCCAGGCCAATCTGCACATCTTCCACATCCATTCTACTACTATCTCTCCCCCATGCTTCAGCATTTCACCACACACTCCATCAATTCCTGGGGCTTTCCCCGATTTAACTTTCTTCATTGCTTCCACAACTTCTATCCTACTGATTTCTTCCTGTCTTCTCACCTCCCTCCTTCTCCCAGCCATTCCCCAGCCACTTATACTCGCATTACTTCCATCCTCTACGTTCAACAATTCCTTAAAGTGTTCTCTCCATCTGCTCACTTTTTCTCCCTTCTCCACTAGTAATCTACCATTTTTATCTTTCACTCCCCTGCTAACTTCACTTCCACCCTGTCTTACTCTTATCACCTCTTTCCAGAACATTTTCTTACAGTCCCTCCACTTTACACTCAAATTCCTTATCCACTCTCTTCTTACTCTCTCTTACTAATCTTTTCACCTCTCTCTTTCTTTCTACATATAACTCTCTCTTCCGCCTCTCAACTTCCACGCCCCTATTTCTCATCCATTCATTGTATGCCTTCTTCTTTTGGAAATAAACAAGAAAGGGAAAAACCAAATAAAAAACATAGGAATGAAGGATGATAAGAAGGACATAAAATATGCAGTAAAGGAGAAGTAAAGAATGGGAGGGAGAAAGTTGAAAAATAAAGTATAAATGGTAAAGGTGTTAACTGTGTACAGGTGTAGTAGAGTGCCAGGCCGCTCCACCTTACTTCACCACGCCACCTGCCTCTCCTGTAGCTTGTCATTATGTAGTATACTGGTGCTTTGATGTAGCCAACTGTGGTGGTGGAAGTGATAATGATAATGATGACTGTGGTGCTGATTGTGATGGTGGTAATCATGATGGTAACAGTGGTGCAACTTAGTTTTATTATGATGATTGCACGGGTAATGATGATGATGATGATGATGATGGTAATACCGTGCAACTTATTTTTATTATGATAACTGCATAGGTAATGATGATGATGAAAACGGTGGTGGTGGTGGTGGCGATCAGTGATGATTTTATTCTGATAATGATAACGTTATGGATGATGATGATGGTAGCAGTGACGATGTTGATGTCAGAGATGATAATGGTTGTGATGGTGATGGTGGTGGCGATAATGATGGTGATGTGATAGGTTGGTACTGATGACAGGCTATTAACCTTATTTTATACCGCCTGCTTCCCTTCTTGTTGCTTGTTATGCTGTAATGGAAGGGACAAAGAAAGATAAACAAAAAGAAAAAAAAAAGATGAAGTGGAACAGTGACAAAAAAAAAAATAAAAGGAGAGCAAAAAACAGACAAAAGAAATGAAAGCGAGGGAAAGAAAAGAAGAAAGAGGAAACTGAAAAAAATATGGTATATAAAAAGAGAAAGAAATTTAAAGAAAGAATAAAAAAAGAAAAAGGGAATGAAAGAAAAGGAAAGGAAAAAATGCCGTAATAAAAACTGAACAAAGTGAAAGAACAATAAAGGAGAGAGAGGAGGAAGTACAGGCGAGCAAGATAAAGTTGGTGAAGGTGTTAACTGTGTACAGGTGTAGTGGTGCCAGGCCGCTGCACCTTACTTCATCTCGCCTCCTGTTCTCCTGTAGCTTGTGATGCTGTAATATAATGCCCAGATCTAAGGAGCTGATAACGGCCATGGTGGTGATGATGATTATGGTTTCGATGATGGTGATAATGATGAAGCTGAAACTGTATTGATGATGACGATGATGATGATGATGGTGGTGGTGGTGGTGGTGAAGTATAGTCATTTACTATCTGTGATAACTTTATTTCATCTGTCATCCTTCCTCCTTTGTAGGTCGTGATGCTGTAATATAGTGGAGAAAGAATGGAGGAAGAAAGAACGAATGAAACGGAGTAGAAGAGATGTGATATGAGAAAGAAATAACAGAAAAGGAGGGAAACACAACGATAAACAAACATGGGAGAATCAGTGAAGAAAATAAAGAAACGGAGAAGAATTTCAAAGCAAAGACGAAAGTAGATGACAAAAAGGAGAAGGAAATGAAATACGATAATAAAGCAATAAAAATAAATGAAGCCACAACGAGAGAAGAACAAACCAAATGAGAATAAAGAGGAAAAAGGAAATGAGAAAAAGGAAATAGGAAAAACGACCAAAAAGGAGCCATGTAAACTGCAGGATCGAACTCTGGACACTTTTGTTAGACTCTCAGGCCGCTCCACCTTACTTCACATTGGCTCCTACTTGTATTGTTGTTTTATTGCTGTGATATAGAGAAGCAAGAAAGGAGACGAATGAAAAGGCGGAAGGAGAATGAAAAAGAGAAGACAGAAAGAATGAAAAAGAGAAAGGAGAAGGTAAGAGAAAGGATAGAAGGTATGAGAAGGAAGAATATAGAAAAAAAGGACAAAAAAGAAAGGGAGAAAAGGGAAGGAAGGAAAGAAAGAAATCTGGAAAGAAGAGGAAGACAGGAATAAAACAAATCATAAACTGAGGAGAAGGAAATATACAAGGGGGATATGAAGGCAAAGCTAAAGTAAGTTAATAAAGGAAGGTCAAAGTACAGAGGCTGCAACTCTATGCAGCTGTGATAGTGCCAGGCCGCTCTACCTTCCTTCACATCGCCTCCTACCTATCCTGGTGCTTATAATCCTTTGATATTAGGCCTTCTTTACCTTGGCCTAACATTACCATTTCCCCATTCTGAATGCTGACCTGTAACAAGAGATTATCACTAAATATGCTGCAGTACTCTGTCCACTCTAACTTGGCTAACATTATCATCTCCCCATTCTGAATGGTGACCTGTAACAAGAGATTATCACTAAATATGCTGCAGTACTCTGTCCACTCTAACTTGGCTTAAAATACTCATATCGTAATCTACATTGCTGGAGTAGATCATTATTATTTAGTAGTGCTATACTCTCTCCACTTTAACCTGGCATAAAACTGCCACCATATCATCATATGTGTTTAGTTGTAACAAGGGATTATCAGTAAATATGGTGCAGTAGTCTGTCCACTCTAACTTGGCCTAAAATGACCCTCTGGCCAATCTGAATGCTTAAGCTGTAACAAGGGATTAACACTAAACTGATGTGCTATCCTCTGTCCTATTTAACTTGGCCTGGAAATACCAGCTGTCCAGCTGGAATGCTGACCATCAACAAATACCTTTACAATATGATGCTAGTCACGAAGAAGTGCTAGGGAAAGGCTACAGGGATGTACTCATAGTTTAGATCTGTTCAGCTACAGGAAATTTACATCAGAGACGAAAATCTTTGTCAACTTAAGTTGAACGAACTATAATGCTACCTAAATGTAGCTAGCTAATGGTGGTGATCATGGTGGTGGTGGTGATGATGAAGGTTAGATGTGATGATAATGATAAGTGAATGGATAATGATGATAACGACTGTGTGAATAATGATCAAGGTGGTGGTTATAGTGATGGCGATTGTGGTTACTTTCTATGATAATTATAATACTGTAGTATGGATGATGATGATGATTATTATTATTAATAATGATGATGATGGTGGTGGCGCTAGTGTTACTGATGGCGCTGTGGGTTAGTAATGCTGATAATAACCTGGCTTCATGTAACCTCCTCCTTCCTGTGTAGCTGGTGATGTGAGATAAAAAAGAAAGGAGAATGAAAAGGCAGGAAGGATAGAATATCAGCAAAACGAAAATAACACAGCAAGAAAGAAATAAAATCAGAAGAAAAGAGGACAGAAATAACAATGTAGAAAAGAACAAGAAAAAGAAGAAAGAAGGAGGCGTGTAGGAGATGAAAGAGAAAGAAAATAGAATGAAAAGGAGAAAGAACTGATTAATGGACAATAGGAAACCATGGGATAGTAAACAGAAAAAAGAAAGTTAAAGAAAAAAAAGAAGATATAGGAAATGGTCATAATAAAATCAAAGGAGGCAATACACAGGTAGGTTTGAATTCGGTACACCTGTAGTAGAGTGCAAGGCCGCTCCACCTGACTTCATCTTGCCTCCTACCTCTCTTGTAGCTTGTGATGATGTAATATAGTGGTGGTGATGATCTAATGGAGCTAATAATTGTGGGTATAATGATGATAATGAAGTCTGCTGTGGTGGTGATGCTAATTATTAGGTTATTTAGGTTAGTCTTGATGGGAATGATGATGCTAATGATGGCGGTGGTGGTGGTGATGCAGTAGGTTAGTACTTCTCAAATCCTTACTTCATCTCCTTTCACTGATCCACCTAGTAAACAAGCCTACATCTTTTCTATCCTTAATGAACTACAGCAACTTGTACAGCACCCTACCCGTATCCCTGTCCGCCTTGGAGATAGCTCCAACATACTTGACCTCTTCCTTACAACTAATCTTTCTGCTTACAATGTCAATCTTTTCTCTCTGTGGGCTCCTCTGATCATAACCTTATTACCTTAACCTGTCCTATCGCTCCGGTACGGCCTGTGGACCATCCAAAGAAACGTCGTCTGTGGCACTTTGGAGCTGCAGATTGAGAGGCCCTCAGGCAGCACTTCTTTCATTTTCCCCGGAATGATTATTGCTTCCATGGTCGGGAGCCATCTGAGTGTGCTTTGCGCATTACAGAGGTTATTCTCTGGGGCATGGAAGCATACATTCCTTTCTCATATCCTTTGACTAATGCAAGAAAGCCTTGGTTTAATCGCGCTTGTTCTAATGCTGTCTGCAACAAGGAGAGGGCCTATAAAAGGTACCGGAGCCAACCCACTCCTGAATCACATCTTTTTTATGTTTCTGCCCGGAATCGTGCTAAGTTTGTTCTTCGCACTGCTAAAAATAATTTCATCCGTACTAAATGCTCTCAACTCTCCAACTCGAACTCTTCCCGCTCCTTCAGGCACCTTGCCAAAAAACTTTCTAACAACTTTACCTCATCATCCTTCCCTCCTCTTTTCTACTCTGATGGCTCTGTAGCTATTTCTTCTACTGATAAAGCAGAGCACTTCGCTCAGACTTTCTCCTCCAATTCCACCTTAGACGATTCCGGTGCTGTTCCTCCATCACTTCCCCTCTCTGACTTCCTCATGGCTGACATTAAAATTTCTTCAGCTGATGTATTTCCTGCCATCACTGGCCTCAATACTAACAGTGTATATGAGCCTGGAGTCCCTCCTGTTGTCCTCAAGAACTGTGCTTCCGTGCTTACACCCTGCCTAGGTAAACTCTTTCGCCTTTGTCTCTCAACTTGTACCGTTCCTTCTTGCTGGAAGTATGCTCTCATTCAGCCAGTCCCAAAGAAGGGTGACCATTCCCAACCCTCTAACTATTGTCCAATTGCTTTAACTTCCTGTGTCTCAAAAGTTTTCGA
The DNA here is from genome assembly GCF_032717465.1 of Coenobita brevimanus. Taxonomy (NCBI): domain Eukaryota; kingdom Metazoa; phylum Arthropoda; class Malacostraca; order Decapoda; family Coenobitidae; genus Coenobita; species Coenobita brevimanus. Next base: position 63,919,701 of record NC_137054.1, read on the forward strand.
GTCTCTTCTTAACATAAAAATTTTAAAGCATCTTTCCTATCACAACCTACTTTCTGATCGTCAGTATGGGTTCCGTCAGGGACACTCCACTGGCGATCTTCTCACCTACCTTTCAGACTCCTGGTCATCCTCCTTTCGGGACTTTGGCGAAAGATTTGCTATTGCAATTGACGTCTCAAAGGCTTTCGATCGAGTCTGGCATAAACCTTTAATTTCCAAACTGCCCTCTTATGGTTTCTATCCTTCTATCTGTGCCTTCATCTATAGCTTCCTTTCTGGTCGTTCTATTGCTGCTGTTGTAGACAGCAAACGTTCTTCTCCTAGATCTATCAACAGTGGTGTTCCTTAGGGCTCTGTCCTATCACCAACTCTCTTCCTTTTATTCATCAATGATCTTCTAAACTGTACATCTAATCCTATCCACTCGTACGCTGATGACTCCACCCTTCACCTTTCCATTCGGTTTCCGCAACGTCCATCTCAGCAGTTACTTCAACAAACAAGGGATGAGGCTAAGGCACACCTTATGTCTGACTTGGCTCGTATCTCTGACTGGGGAAAAAATAATCTTGTTGTTTTTAATGCAACAAAGACTCAGTTTTTACACCTATCAACCCATCAAAATCATCCACAGGAGTACCCACTAATGTTTAATAATATCCAGCTTAATCCTGCATCATCCTTGAACATGCTTGGGGTTCCATTCACACGAGACTTATCTTGGAAAGATCATATTGCATCTCTCGTAAAATCTGCTTCCAAGAGATTAGGTGTGCTAAGCCGACTCTGTGCCTTCTTTACCCCTGCACAGTTGTTGACTTTATACACGGGTTTTATTTCCCCCTTGTTTAGAGTACAACTCTCATGTGTGGGGAGGCTCCCCACATACAGCCTTTGACTCCACAATAGGGTGGAGTCAAAGGCTATTCGTCTCATCAACTTTCCTCTTACTGGCTCCCTTCAATCTCTCTCTTCGCCGCACTGTTGCCTCTTTATCTCTTTTCTATCGCTATTTCAATGGCCACTGCTCCTCTGAACTGTCTGCTTGCATCCCTCCACCTCTACAACGGGCGCGTAGCACCCGTCTAGCAACAAACTCTCATCCCTTTTCTGTCCAGCTCTCTAATGCACGAGTTAACCGTTACTCCCAGTCCTTCATTTATGCAACAGGTCAACTCTGGAAATGTCTCCCTCTGTCTGTATTTCCTGCTTCCTATGATCTCCAGTCTTTCAAACGCAGTGTGTCCAGGCATCTCGAAATGATAGGATCTTGAATTTGGCTCTCTCTTGTATTTTGTTTTTCTCTTGGAAGGAACAGTTTTACGGGCTCGTTGCCTTTGGTTCCTTCTTCCTCGCATTAAAAAAAAAAAAAAAAAATGCAGTGTCTTCTCCAGCTGTGGTACTCTATCTCTGTCCTCTTCCACGGGAGTCTGACCATCAAGGTGGAAGGAATGGATGCTACCATCTGTGTAATGTCATAAATAGTTTGGGATCATCGTGACATACCAAACCAATAGTGTTGCTATATGTGTGCAATATGGGCACCATCAGTATAGGTGCAGTGATAAAAAGACAGTTTACAAGCATTATCTTCACCATAATCACTGGGACAGGGGAGACTGCCTAACTCATTGTGCAGCTACTCTGTAATGTCCTCATAACAAATTGGCTATGTTATCATATTTTGTATATAAGACTATATGACACCTGTATATTATGACTATATGCCATTGTGTGTTCTGTAATATAACATGTTACGGACATCCATACATCGTACCAGAGGAAACGTCTGTCAACCATTTATGTCCCTTTTACAAAATTAGTCACTGCCATCAAGTTGCATGTGTTACATATAATCATTATACAATCCTGGAGGAGGAATGGGTGAATATCTACCATAGGCTGCTGGTGTCAACTGATGATGTACAACAGCATCTGGATGGACGTTGATGGAAGGACAATCTTCAGCACTTGTAGTGGGATGTACTGGTGGATCCTCGATTGACATATCCCCTGTGGAGGTGGAGCCAATTAATACAAACTATACCGTTAGTCCTAATACATAAGGGGAATAGCAGGTAATATGTGCAACATTTATCCATACATGAAGTACAGTACATAAATATTTGGCAATATAGTTAGGTTGGTTCTGTCTGCAACTGTCATGCAGGTTAATATAAAAATCTCCATTTATCATTTATATAACAGAAAAAGCATGTCAACTATAATTTTCACCTCTTTGGGGGGTTGGGGGACAGCTCAAGCAGCCCAAGTTATCAGCATCACCTACAATTTCCTAGTTGAAGTAACATGTATTAATCGGTCACGTCTGGGTATGCTGAAATTAAGCCAGGTCTTTATGTGGGGCAATATCACGCTCATCACATTATACAGACTGGGGTCTGGGGTTGAGAAATCCATTGGTTGGGTACAGTGGTATGACAATACAACTTGTTGATCCACTAACTGGATGGCAATACATAATTATTGACAAACATCATAACATTAATGGTACTGTCTGACATGCAAATATGACTTACGGAAGAGGTCACTTTACTACTTTATTTATATTTTGTAGAAGCCATGTATTGATGTTATCCATTCTCTGTACAAATACACAATTTAAGAATGCTATAAATATCATTCAGACAAGTAAATATTCTATTAGGGAGTGCAACACATAACTATTACTGGTGGAATGGGGACAGCTGTTGGAACAAGTCTGCGCTAATAAAGTAATATTCTTCACGGAAATGATCGCAGCTTTAACACAGATGGGCACAACCTATATGTTCTTTGTAATACAAATTTAAGCTATTCTGTCAAAATAAGACTATGCTTGATATAGGTAATGATAACACATTTATTAATGGTGATGGTAGCAGAGGAAGGAAGTTCAAATTAACTGCCTGTATCAAAAGACTTGCCTTACTGTACACATGTACCTCACATCACTCATTCACTCCCTAACTCACTCATTCACTCAGAAAATACATTGTATATGTGTGCACACGGAAATAACATTTGTGGCAACTCATTTATTCCAGAGGTACCTGGTATGTAATGCTGTCATCAGCACTGCACTGTTACATTTCCCAGTGGCTAATTATCTCAAAGCTAATGCCACTTTACATCTGCAGATAAAAACACGCAGCCGGCCGGGGTCGGACGGGTTTCGAGGACTGGTTGGATGTGGGATATGTGTGTGGCTAGAACTAGCTGGGATTGGGCGTGACTGGACGTGGGATATGGGTGTGCCTAGGAATGGTTGGGATTTGGGCGACATCAGACGTGGGATATGGGTGTGGCTAGGACTAGTTGGGATTGGGCGTGGCTGGACGTGGGCTACTGGTATGGCTAGAACTGGATGGGATTTGAGTGTGGCTGGACGTGGGATATGGGCGTGGCTAGAACTGGTTGGGACTGGGCGTGTCTAGTGTAGGATTTGGCACTGGCTGGGCGTGAGAGTTGAATGTGGCTGAGCTTGTGGTTGGGCATGAGATGCGGGTGGGGCAGGGAGGGGGATTTGGGTGAGGCGGGGCGAGGGATTTGGGTGGGGCGGGGTATGTGATTTGGCCATGGTTGTGCCTGGTAATTCCGCGTGGGATCTGGGCGTGGTTGGGAGGCTGAATGATGACTAGACATTATTCAGGTAGGGCTGGGTGGGATTTGGGCGTTTGGGAATGGGATTTAGGCGTGAGATCTAAGATGGACGGAGGTTGGGGGGGATTTGGGCGTGGTTGGTGTGGACTTTGGCCGTTGCTGAATGCGGAGAGGTGTGGCTGCTGGGATTTGGGCTGGAGGTTGGAGAGATGTGGTGGAGTAAGGATCAGGGGACACATCAGATGGTATAGCTATATGTGAAAGCAACTTGGTGCATCATACGTCCATCCGTAATGGACTGGATTTAAATCTGGTGGATCCGGATTGAGAGCACACCTCTAGATAGCTGCCAGTAAGTGAGCTCTACAGACATGCTTTTCGAATGTTTCTGTAGTCGGTGGAAGAACTTTTATATCCGGTGCTGAGTTGAGCTTGTTGTTAGACATCTTACTGGACCAAACCACATATCAGAGTAATTGTAATGCTGTGTTTTTAAGGAGACTTCTCGTCGTAAAAACACGAGCTACTGGAACGGGGTCATCTTGCTAGACCGGATGTAATGCACTAACAAAGGAACAGGACATAAAAATAGGCAGTATACCGTATCACATCTATTACTTAGGTCCTACTCATCACAGTGTACATACAATGATATTTAGCATATAGGGGAACAGAGATACAGGATTACACTTGGCTTCACAGAATGATCACATATATATTAACACTATGGCACAGGGAGATCGCGGGTATCCTTTAATGTCACCTGGAGGATAATTATGCAACTGGGGTTGTTCGTTTGAATTAACTGTATAGAATTATTATGTCACTTCAAGATAATAATAAACTGGGGCTGTTCACTTTAAGATCACTGAGATTGGGAGTCTGTTTCGAGGATATTACCATAATAGAGGTAGGGTGCGGATAGCGACACTCGACACTGTCACCTGGTCACGGGGACACGTACACTTGCCTTTCGACTCGCCTGCGCACCTACCTCTAGACTCTCAGAAAACTCCCTGGTTCCTTGATGCGGGGAGGGACTGAATTATTTATCAATATACACTTCTTACCCTGATGACATGAGTTTCTGTTAGGCCACTGTTTAATATATTTTCCGTGTAAGCACTGTCACTGTACTCTGGATCACTGTCACTGTCACCGTCTTACCCTTGTTTCCTGGGTTGTTAGATCACTGTTTCACTTACTGTCAGGGAGGCTCACCTGTCTGGGGCCTCGACCTGAGGGGCGGCTCCTATATTAGGGCCGCGCCGGTGGGGTGCAGGGAGGCCCTGTGGTCTGGGGGCCTCGACCTGATCGGGAGCCCTCGGGACTAGGGCCAAACAGCCGGAGCAGTCGGGCCTGCTTCCTCTGCCTCCGGGGAGTGAGGGAGCCTGGATCTCCTTCGTTGTAGACTGCGGCGGCAGGCCTGGGTGTCCTGGGACTGCGGGTGCTCAGGGGGAGAGGTGCCGTCAGGGCTGGGCTGCAGCAGCGTCTCCTGTAGGGCTCCGGCAGGGTCAAAGAACTCCCGGGTGTGGGCTGTAGGTCCGTTATCAGGCCTTGCCACCACTCTAGTGTCTCCTCCGGGCCTATAAGCCCAGATGGCGACGAAGGGCTCCCCGAAGGGAAAGAGGCTAAAGGGAGACTCACGCTCTTCGTGGTCCCTTGAGTGTGTCTATAGGCCTGAGCCGGGGCTCTCCTTCCCCTATTGTGCACTTTGGCTGTAGCCGTGAACTTGCCCGGCGTACAGGGGACACCTATAGGGTGATCGAGGTCGCCCTTTCGCCGTGGCAAGGTACCGCCGGCGTGGTGTTCCTCCCGCAGTAGGGGACAAGCTGGAGTGAGGGGCTCAGAGGCCACACTCTCTCCAATACGGACAGATCCTACCTGCAGGGAATTCTCCACCCTGGTACGTGCCCTAGCCAGAGCCGAGTGTCTGCCCGTACGGAAGACGACTAACGGGTAAACTGGTTCGCCCGTCCGTTGCGGCAAGGTACAGACCCCGGGACGCCGCTTCCGTAATTGGGTAGCGCTACACGTATGGTAGCAGGGTCTCTCTACCCTGGACCGTATTCTGGCCGTAGCCAAAGAGCAACTGGAGAGGGATGCACACAGGCAACTCTCTCTCCTCAGTGTGTTAAGGCCGGAGCCTGGGATCACCTTCCCCTCTACACACTCTGTTAGGCCGTAGCCTATGTCTATCACACTCTGTTAGGCCGTAGCCTATGTCTATCACTTTCTCTTTCTTTAGGCCGTAGCCTTGGGCCTCCTGCCCTTGGGCCTCCTGCCCTAGAGGGTGTAACAAGACCGTCAATACGGTGTTACCTGGGACTGAATTCTTTTCAGTCCCACCCCTGGTCTGACGATCACTACCCCGCCCGCACAGTAGTTCGGTTTCCCTGAACACCTGGGGTTGGGGCACTTGCGGGGAATAGGGGCTCAGGGCCGGGATGCCCCGATGACCCTCTTGCCCGGAACTACTAACCTCACCAGTGTGTCCTCCTGGGGTGGTGGTGGGGTGGCGGCTCGGTGGTGGTGTGGGGGGTGGTGAGGTGGGAGGTCCTGCGGCGGGCACGGCGGGCATTTTACCACCCTCCGCGTCGTTGAAGTCACGGCCCCGTGACTGGAGGTGGTAGGTGGTAGAGGTGGCTGTCTGGTAGGCCGGGGTAAGGTGTTGGGTGAAACTGACCCAGTGAGTGGTGAATTGGTTGGGCTCCTGGTGGGGGTTGAGCGTGAGGTGGAGGGAGGACAGCTGGTTGGTCCGGCGTAGGAGGCATAGCAGGTGGTCGGTGCCTCTGACTCTGGTTGGTGGGTGGTTGTACGGTTGCCATCGGACTTTCGTCACCTTCATCTCGGGGAATGGTGCCTGGTGGGGAGATGAAATTTGAATGCTGGAGAGTGATGGGAGGTTGGTGGTTTTATCTGGGCTAATTTGGTGGGAGGAGCGTTGTCCTTTGGGAAATTGGGAATTGGGAAAGTTCCAACGTGCTTGGTGGAGGGGTAGGGTTATGGGGGAGGTGTTGGGGGTGGGTGGGGAGGATGGGTTTTGGGGTGGGTGTGTGATGGGTGGAGGTGTCGGGGTGTATCTTGCGGGTGGGCGTGAGAGTCGTCCTGATCTGGTGGTGGTAGTGGTTATGGTGGGTGTGGGTGGTGAGGCTGGTTGAGTGCGCGGTGGTGGTGAGGGTGTACGGTGGTGAGGGGGGGGGGATGGTTGGTGGTGCGGTGTGGCGCGTATAATGGGAGTGGTCATGAGGAAGGGCGGTGGTGGGTGTGGGGGTGGTGTGGCTTTCGGGGGGGGGGGTTGTGGTGATGAGGGCGGCCTGAGTGGAGTGGGTTGAGAGGTGGTGGGTGGAGGGGTGTTCGGTGGGTGAATGTCAGGATGTGAAGTAGTGGTGGTGGTTTCAGGCTGTGGTGGTGGTGTATCGGGGGGTGGGCTGGTTGCTGGAGAGTTTGAGGAGGGGGGTGAGAAGGAGTAGGAGTAGGAGTCTGGGGGGTGATTCTGAGAAAGGTCGGGGTGCAGGTAGGCTTAGTGCGGGGGTGGGTGGTGTCGGGTGGGTGGAAGGGACGCACGTGGCGATTTCTGTATGTGCGGTGTTGTCCTTGTTGATCCACAGTGACTTGGTATGGGTTGGGTACTCGCACAATTTTGTAAGGTCCGTTGAATCGGGGGGAGGTCTTGGGTGGGGTAGGCAGGTTTGCAACAACAACAGACTGGCCAGGTGTGTATGGGTTGGAGTGGGTTGTGTCAGGTGCTAAGTCTTGTTTTGAGTGTAGGTGGTGGAGGCGGCGTTTGAGGTGGTGGAGAGGGTCGGTGGTGGAGGGTGGAGAGGGTCGGTTGTAGGTGGTGGCGGAGTGGTAGGAGTAGGGGTGATTCTCCGAAGACTCTTTCGTGCGGGGTTATTCCATCTTCTCTTGGGCACGTATTTAATCCCCATTGTATGATCTTGACGTGTGCAGGCCAGTCTTCGTTCCCCGTTTGCATAAAGCGTGTGCGGACCCGATTCATAAGGGAGCGATGGCTTGTCTCGCATATGCTGTTGCCTTGGGGCCAGTAGGGGGATGAGTGAGAGATGTTGTATCCGAATATGCTAGCTAGTTCTTCCCAGATTTTTCCCATAAATTCTGGAGCATTATCCGAATGAAGGGCCTGTGGAATCCCAAAATAAGGGAAAACATGTCGGGTGAGGGCGTCGGCAACTGATAGTGCGGTGTGATCCTTGGCGGGGCAGGCGATGATGAACTTAGAATATCCATCCACGAAGGTAATTATGTACTTGTAGCCTGCTTTTGGTGTGAGAGGGCCGACGACGTCTAGGGAGAGTAGTTGCCACGGTTTTTGTGCTGTTAGTTTTCCTGTAGGGCCTGGTGTTCGGGTGATGTCCTTTCCAAGGGCGAACGCTCGGCATGATTGTATGATCTTCTTTGCGATGGTGGATGGGTTTGGGGTCCAGTACATATCGTTAAAGACTTGTAGCAGCTTCTTCGTTCCCAGGTGGATGCCGTTGTGGGCATGGAGGTGGAGCATGGTGTCGTGGGCAGTGGCTGGGCTAAGGACAATGTGTCCGTTCGGGTCAAAGAGATGTTCGCCGTGTGGGTGGAGTTTAGTGAATGTGGTCCGTGGAATCCAGGTGGGGCGTTGTTTATTGTTCCACATTTGGACCAGGTTGGGTTCTGTCTTGATGGCGTTGATTGGGAGACGGGATAGGGCATCGGCGTTGGTGTGGAGTTTGCCTGGTCGGTATGCGATTTCGAAGTCATATTCTTCGAGGGTTTCTCGCCAGCGTATCAGTTGGGCATTGTTGGTGTTTGATTGCCGTAGCCATTGTAGGGATTGGTGATCCGTAATGACTACTACGTGGGTGCCTGAGATGTAGGACTTGAAATATTCTAGGGACCAGATGATCCCTAGGCACTCACGCTTTGTGGCCGCATAGTTTCGCTCTGCCGTATTCAGGGTGCGACTGGCACAGGCGATGATGTGTTCTCTCCCATTTTGTACTTGTGCAAGGACAGCTCCTATGGCGATGAGGGACACATCGGTATACAGGCGGAATGGGAGGTTGTAGTCTGGGAACGCGACTACTGGGGTGGTGGTTAACTTTGATTTGAGGGTGGTATATGCCATTTTTCTTGTCTCGGTCCACACAAAAGGCTCACCTTTTTTTGTTAGCTCGTGAAGGGGTTTTGCGATGTCAGTGAACCCTTTGACGAATCGTCTATAGTACGATGTTAACCCCAGGAAGGCTCTGATCTCATGCACGTCGCGGGGCAGGGGGATGTCTGCGATGGCTCGAAGTTTATCTGGGTCTGGTGAGATGCCTTCGGCATTAATAAGATGTCCCAGGAAAGACACGGATCTCTCCGCCAAGACGCATTTTGTAGGTTTCAGCTTTAGTCCTGCTTGGCGTATGCGGTGAAACACTTGCTTGAGGCGATGAAGGTGGTCGGTCCACGTACGACTAAAAACGATGACGTCGTCGAGGTACGCCAAGCAAGTCTCCCAGGTTAATCCACTAAGGACGGACTCCATCAAACGGGAGAATGTGGCAGGGGCGTTGCAGAGTCCGAAAGGGAGGACGTTGAATTCATAATGTTTGCCATTCGATGTGGAGAAGGCGGTTTTGTGTTTGTCGTCGGGATGTACAGGGACTTGCCAGTAACCCGACTGCAGGTCTAAGGTGGAGAACCATGTCGAGCCATGTAACGAGTCTAGTGAGTCGTCGATGCGTGGTAGGGGAGTGGCATCTTTGATTGTGACATCGTTGACTCGGAGGTAGTCAACACAGAAACGCATTGTCCCATCTTTTTTCCTTACGAGTACCACCGGAGAGGACCATGGGCTAGTAGAGTTGGAGATTACGCCGGCATCTAGCATGTCCTGGACCTGCCGGTCTTTTTCCTCTCATTGCTTAGGATTCTTTCGTCGCGATGGTTGGCGAATTGGAGGTCCGGTCTTGTGTATCTCATGGCTGAGATAGGTGGTATGGCCAAGGTCGGTTGGGCCGGAGGAGAATAGGTCTTGAAAATCCAGGAGGAGTTGTCGGAGGCTGTTGGTTTGGGCAGGGGATAGGTGTGATGGTAGGGCAGGGAGAGTGGGCGGGTCAGGGGGTGGCGTTTGGCATGGTTCGGCTTCTTCAGTATCGCCGATGATGAGTCCTCTTGGTAGGGTTAGTGGTGTAGTAGCGAGGTTGGCGATACGGATTTCATGGGCATGTGGGGGGAGGAAGGTGGGGCTTACTAAACAGGAAGAGAGTGGTCCGGTGGGGATGGATGGTGAGAAGAGAACGGAGGTATGGGAAGGTTTGTTTAGTTTTACCCAAGCTTGATGGTGTGGTGGAATGGTGATAGAGGAGGCGACAGTGGCAGGAAAAGATGGGGAGGGATGCAGATGATGTGTGGTGGGTGGTGGTGACGGGGGTCTAGTGGTGTGAGGGGTTGGGTTGGGGTTAGGTGTGTGTGTGGTATGGGACAGGTGAGTGTTTGATGGTAGTGTCTGAGGGGGGGTGTTCTTGTTGTGCCTTCGATGTTGTTGTTTTTTTTTCTCTTCTTTCTTCTTGACTGCTGGTTGGTTGGGGTGGGCTGGACTGAAGTGGAGGCGGCGTTGATGGCAGTCAATGGTGGCGTGTAATTTCTGGAGGAGGTCCAGCCCTAAATATCCATCACTCTGACTGCATGTCGAGTCGAATATGATGAATGGGTGGCTAGTGGATATTTGCTGGTGGGTGTGGGTTTGAAGGGCCTGAGTTTCCCCACGGATAGGCAGGGGGCCGTCCCCTGCGTCGACGAGGTTGGCTGAGGTGGGGAAAAGAGGGCCGAATGCACCCATGTGGCGGGAGTAGAAGTGGGAGTAGAGGCACGATCTGGCTGCTCCCGTATCCACTAGTAGACGTGCCTTGACCCCGTTTAGCCAAATCTTGTCGTAAACTGGGGGTCTGTAGTTCTGTGAGGTGGCCCCCGCCACCGTGGGGAGGTGCGGGGGCGGGCCTAAAAACCCATCTGTTGTGGAGTGGTGTCTTCTTGGTGGTCGTCGTCCGTTCCCGAGTAAAGTTGTGGCGGTGCGTCGTCTTCTGGGGCGTCGTCTTCCGGGGCGTCGTCGTCTAAGGAGGAGACTTTCTTGCGCCCTTGTTGAAAGGTTCTGCGCCTGCTAGCTTTAAGCTGCTCCCTAATGTCGTGTAGAGGGCAGGTGCGACTGCAAGCCGTGAATTCCCAGGGATTAATAGTGATGAGGTTTCCTTGTTCCCTGGGGTTTGGGCGTTTCTTCTGCGGGTAAGCTCTAGGGACTGTGGGAGGCGGCTCAGTAGTTGGCTGGTGAGGCGGCAGCTTAGGTTTGGAGGGGGGGTGTTGCTTTGTTGGAAAACGTGTCACCACGTGGAGTGGCTGTGGTGCGGGGCGGGCGGCAAGCAGACGTTGGACGAGTTGTAGGTCATTTTCCATGTCCCCTGAGGGGTCGTAGATTGAGAAATGCTCCCTGACTATGCTGGGGAGGATCCTCAATAGAGCATTGAATGTATGGATATCCCGGGCATTTGGAGGTGCCTCAGGATAGGCAGCGCTGACGAGGCGCCGAGCCTGGGTGAATGTGTCATCCAGGTTTCCGTCGTAGGTGAGGGCGTCGAGTTGAGAGAGAGCGACAACTCGGCCTATTGATGGCGTAAATGCCTGTCTCACTATTTGTGAGAATTGGTCCCATGACAGTTCTGGGACGATTTTTGGTGCGACACTAGTGATTATTTTACCCAGGTTAGGTAGTGTGACTGCGATCTTTTCTCTGTCTGAGTCGAACCCTATGTCCAGGAGGGGTTTGACCATGTCTAAATATACATCTATGTCGCACAGGTCCGGGTTGAACCTCGGCAATTGGATGTGTGGTTTGGCTGCCATTGTAAGTTTCCTTTCTGTGTTCCTCCGTGCGTTACTCGGATCTAGAACCACCGCTTGCCACCGGTGTAATGCTGTGTTTTTAAGGAGACTTCTCGTCGTAAAAACACGAGCTACTGGAACGGGGTCCTTTTGCTAGACCGGATGTAATGCACTAACAAAGGAACAGGACATAAAAATAGGCAGTATACCGTATCACATCTATTACTTAGGTCCTACTCATCACAGTGTACATACAATGATATTTAGCATATAGGGGAACAGAGATACAGGATTACACTCGGCTTCACAGAATGATCACATATATATTAACACTATGGCACAGGGAGATCGCAGGTATCCTTTAATGTCACCTGGAGGGTAATTATGCAACTGGGGTTGTTCGTTTGAATTAATTGTATAGAATTATTATGTCACTTCAAGATAATAATAAACTGGGGCTGTTCACTTTAAGATCACTGAGATTGGGAGTCTGTTTCGAGGATATTACCATAATAGAGGTAGGGTGCAGATAGCGACACTTGACGTTGTCACCTGGTCACGGGGACACGTACACTTGCCTTTCGACTCGCCCGCGCACCTACCTCTAGATTCACAGAAAACTCCCTGGTTCCTTGATGCGGGGAGGGACTGAATTATTTATCAATATACACTTCTTACCCTGATGACATGAGTTTCTGTTAGGCCACTGTTTAATATATTTTCCATGTAAGCACTGTCACTGTACTCTGGATCACTGTCACTGTCACCGTCTTACCCTTGTTTCCTGGGTTGTTAGATCATTGTTTCACTGTCAGGGAGGCTCACCTGTCTGGGGCCTCGACCTGAGGGGCAGCTCCTATATTAGGGCCGCGCCGGTGGGGTGCAGGGAGGCCCTGTGGTCTGGGGGCCTCAACCTGATCGGGGGCCCTCGGGACTAGGGCCGAACAGCCGGAGCAGTCGGGCCTGCTTCCTCTGCCTCCGGGGAGTGAGGAAGCCTGGATCTCCTTCGTTGTAGACTGCGGTGGCGGGCCTGGGTGTCCTGGGACTGCGGGTGCTCAGGGGGAGAGGCGCCGTCGGGGCTGGGCTGCAGCAGCATCTCCTGTAGGGCTCCGGCAGGGTCAAAGAACTACCGGGTGTGGGCAGTAGGTCCGTTATCAGGCCTTGCCACCACTCTAGTGTCTCCTCCGGGCCTATAAGCCCAGATGGCGACGAAGGGCTCCCCGAAGGGAAAGAGGCTAAAGGGAGACTCATGCTCTTCGTGGTCCCTTGAGTGTGTCTACAGGCCTGAGCCGGGGCTCTCCTTCCCCTATTGTGCACTTTGGCTGTAGCTGTGAACTTGCCCGGCGTACGGGGGACACCTATAGGGTGATCGAGGTCGCCCTTTCGCCGTGGCAAGGTACCGCCGGCATGGTGTTCCTCCTGCAGTAGGGGACAAGCCGGAGTGAGGGGCTCAGAGGCCACACTCTCTCCAATACGGACAGATCCTACCTGCAGGGAATTCTCCACCCTGGTACGTGCCCCGGCCGGAGCCGAGTGTCTGCCCGTACGGAAGACGACTAACGGGTGAACTGGTTCGCTCGTCCGTTGCAGCAAGGTACCGACCCCGGGACGCCACTTCCGTAATTGGGTAGCGCTACACGTACGGTAGCAGGGTCTCTATACCCTGGACCGTATTCTGGCCATAGCCAAAGAGCAACTGGAGAGGGATGCACACAGGCAACTCTCTCTCCTCAGTGTGTTAAGGCCGGAGCCTGGGGTCACCTTCCCCTCTACACACTCTGTTAGGCCGTAGCCTATGTCTATCACTTTCTCTTTCTTTAGGCTGTAGCCTTGGGCCTCCTGCCCTAGAGGGTGTAACAAGACCGTCAATACGGTGTTACCTGGGACTGAATTCTTTTCAGTCCCACCCCTGGTCTGACGATCACTACCCCGCCCGCACAGTAGTTCGGTTTCCCTGAACACCTGGGGTTGGGGCACTTGCGGGGAATAGGGGCTCAGGGCCGGGATGCCCCGATGACCCTCTTGCCCGGAACTACTAACCTCACCAGTGTGTCCTCCTGGGGTGGTGGTGGGGTGGCAGCTCAGTGGTGGTGTGGGGGGTGGTGAGGTGGGAGGTCCTGCGGCGGGCATTTTAGTAATGTCATATTCTCCTCAAGTGGGAATCCATAGCATGCAGCAATGAATTTGATGGCCTCACACACTTCGTTCGGTGTTTGATCTTCAATGTTGCCCAACTTACTAAGAGTTTTTTAGATTTCAGAATATTGACCACGGTAGATTTGCCAACAAATTAAAGTCAATGACATTCCTGTATTTGACACATCACTAACATACTTGTGGGTACTGGGCTTGCAAAAGGCGAGGGACAACCTGAAGGATGTGCTCTCATATGAGTAGGCAGGGATACCACCATCAGTGTTTGATGCGAGGTCAGGTGAGATGCGCATACAATCATCAATATCTACTCTGAAGAAAAAGCTGTCAAGCTGAGGTGAGTAACCCTACATCATCTCCAGCTGATGGTATAGTTCTAGATGGATGTGCTGTTGTCTGGGTTACTGCCTGGGCAGATCGTGGTGTTGTAGATTTCATTAGAAATGTAGTGACCTACTTTACTGGGTGCCTCCAGACTGCTAACACTCACCTAGTATTGATAGATATTACAGCAAAAGCATCAAGCAGATCACACGAACTGCTCGAACAGGAAAAGATGCCTGCCGTCACCACCAGCTATCTCTTGACACCTCACTACCACCTAATAAGGTGCGCCTCACAGAACCAGAGAACAAGGTCCAGCTTATTTCTGTCATATGTGATTACCTCAGCGATAAACATCATCTGCTGCCACATAATGGAAGGGGACTGGTAGTTACAGCAGCAGAGCCAACACCAGTAGAAATATGTAATGGGGACATGGCAGAGACCAGGCGCGGGATTCACTAACACTGATACTACGCCAAGCGACTATGCTCGCCACTCATGTCTCCTTACACCCTCCAGTGCTGCCCGCGCTAGATGATATTCACAAAGCAGAGTGTTAGCTCAGCTGATCAGCCGTAAGGGCGAAAGTTTGAATGCGCATGCGCCATAATCTGGCCAATCACGCAGTTTCTACTTGACGTTATGAGTTAGAACTGACCATTCACCGCGAATCCAGTGATGACGTCACGAGCAAAACACGCGCTTTGAAAACATTGTACATACATCGCCACTCGGTAATTGTTCGTCATGCGCTACATAAAACACCAACATGGAAAGGAAAGTGATTTATCACCGGAGGAAAGACAACTTCACCCCTCAAGAGTGTGATATACTCGTTAGTGAGGTAGCTTGTAGAAAAACAATTATTATGGAGAAGTTATCTTCCAGGGATAGTGCTCAGCAAAAGAGAGCCACATGGGAAGCAATAATCACTGCAGTGAACAGCGTGGCCCCCGGCATCAGAAATGTAGAGGAGGTCAAAAAAAGATTCAGCGATTTGAAAATGCAGTTGAAGAGGAAGGAAGCAGAGAGAAGGCGCTCAGCAGCTCAGACTGGTAAGTTAAAAATACAGCAGACAAAACCGTCATTATCCCCAAGCATGCACATGACTGTCCTATGTTACATAATTTACAAGTACATCCACAATGGCACCAAAAAATCTAATAAATCTACCGTAGTCATTGTAGATCTTGCTGTGTTCATGTTTTACAGTGTTCATTATTTGAATATAGGAAAAAATGGCACATTCTTCAGGCTAGGAAAAAATGGCACATTTTGAGAATTTATTCATACACTTTAACCTCAAAGTTTACATATTTCTTATTACCTTACCTAACATAACCCAACCCAACCCAACCTAACCTAACCGACTTATCCTAACAACCTAACTTAAACCTAACCTAACCCAACCCAATCTAAGTCAACCTGACCTAACCTAACGTAACCCAGCCAGCCTAACCTAACCTAATCATAATTCTTATGTGCCATTTTTTTTCCCTACACAAGAACAAGTTAGGTTAACCCTTTAACCGCAGGCATTGTTTTGCCCCGACCGGCCTCTTCCGTGGGGGTTTCAGCCAAATGTAAACAAACCTTTAAACCTTAATAACTCTGCACAGAATAAAGCTAGAGAAAAAAATAAGGTACCATTAGAAAGTACTAACCTTCAGCTTTGCAGTGATGTAGGTTTCATGACTTTGTTGACTTTCACAGGACGGGCAGTGCCATTAGAAGTGAGGGGTGTAAAATCACTATTTTACGCCCCACACACCAGTACCAAATGCCAACCACTCTCTGATAATAGTACTATAAACATATATGAACACTGCACATACGATAAACACCCACTCTGTGTTCACTGATGTAGGTAAAAGGCACTGTAATTGCCCGCACTTCACTGCGGCATCACACGCTCACTGACGTTTGGTTAGCGGCGATGTTTTCATTATTTCTAACTTCTATTACTATTTTACATATAATCTGGGCAATATACATTATATTTACACTGCACTTATTACTATATTGCGTCACTGTCGCATCACAGAATTACAGCAGTGCCGCAGATTTTCTTATTACCATATCACATACACTGGCCATATTTACATAATTTTCTAGGTAAAATATCTCTTCTTACTATATTATGCAATTACTGGTAAAGCACGTCACTGTCGCATCACAGAATCACAGCAGTGCCGCAGATTCTCTTATTACAATATCACTTATTATACTGGCCAATATTTACATTGTTTTCTAGGCAAAATATCCCTTATTACTACATTATCCCTTATACAATTATTGGTAAAGCACGTCACTGTCGCATCACTGTATATCACTGTCACTGTCAGTATTTACTCAGAGAGTGGTACTCGGCAAAGCACGGAGTCACACAGAGAGCGACTTGGCATTCCTGGCACTGGTGTGTGCTCATTTTCTCGTCCGAGGCCTCCATGTGGTGTTATGACACACTCTGCAGCGGCCCTGTGACAACCTGCCGCCTGCGGTGAGAGGCAATTTCACAAGCTGGTGCCGGCTCATGTAATTGCGGCACTCAAGACGGTCAGGTTGTGTGTCAGAGTGTCGCCTCGGGACCAATGCCGTCACCTGACCAAATCGTGCAAGCAGCTGCTGCACGACAGTCTTGGAGAACTGTCTCAGGGATGGTTGCCTTATGCCCCCGACTTGTGTCTTGTAGAGGAGGAAGGCGTTGAGCATGCACATATCGAGCATGTGGAGGCAAGCCTTCCTGTACCATCGGGTGTTTCTCCTGAGACAGTCTATTTCGCCAATCATCATGTCAGACTTATCAACAAGTCTCATGTTGATATTGTAGTCAATGACGGCATCGGGCTTCATGATTGGCTCTCCCGTCCTGTAGCTGACCTTTCCAGTTCTCTGCAATTCCCCCTTGTGGATGGTGCTGAGCATATTCACGACCTTCTTGTCGTGCCACCTGATCGCCAGAAGCTTGTCTGACTTCTTCAGGTGCACATCTCCCTTGGATGAGGATGATGCTTCTGGGAAACTTGGCCACGCTTTCCTATGGCTCCGTACAGTGCTCACAGTGCCAATGCCGTGTTCAGCCAGGTATTTGGCGAGTTTCGGTGCTGTGTAATAATTGTCTGTGTACAGCACATGATTCCCACCAAAATACCTCTCCATCAGCACTTTTACAACAGAGCCAGAGAAGCCAAGGAGGTCTTTCCTGTCCACGTCCATTGTACTTGCAGAGTAGATCACGAAATCAAGGATATATCCCGTCTCACAGTCACACAGCACAAAGAACTTTATCCCAAAGCGGTGGCGTTTGCTGGGGATGTACTGCATGAATTTGAGACGTCCTCTGAACAATACCAGGGATTCATCTATGACGACTTTTTGCATAGGACGGAAAAATCGCATAAATCGATCCCTAATCCTGTTGAGAAAACCCCTCACTTTCCACAAAGGGTCAGTTTGGGACGGGTTTCCATTGTCAGCGAAGTGCAGGTATCCTAGTAGCTGTCGGAACCGATCTCGTGACATGTACTTCCAGAATGTTGGGATAGAAGTAATGTCATCAACCAGCCAGTACTCCTCCAACTCATGTCTCTTGATATGGGGCATCAAGAACATGACAGCAAAGAACACATACAGCTCTCTGATTCCGACAGGCAACCACGACACTTGCTTTGGTGAGCCAATAGGTCCCAGCCCTTCTGTTGCATACTGAGCTGCATACCTATTGGTCTCATCGCTGACAAACTGCACGATTTCGTCATCCATGAAGGCCAGGAAGTAGTCCACAAAGTCATCTCCTTCGTTGCATGGGAAGGCAGGCTGTATTCCAGCATTTGTCATGTCAAACGGCGGATTGTGTGGCTGAAAATCAGCACCGTCAGATCAAACAAATGCATCCACTTTCCCGGTGCGTGGTTCAGTGGCAGTGGCAGGTCGCATTGCACTCTTTTCCCCGTGAGAAGGAGCTGAGGTGGCGGCAATGGGTGAGGCAGGAGGTGAGCGGGACGGGGATGAGTGGGGGGGTGGCGAGGGTGAGGGAGCTGGGCGGGGGCCAGGCGGGGGGGTTACTGACCTGGTGTGTGGTGAAATCCGACCCTTTCTTCCCCGCTTATCACCCCGCTTTGCCCTCCTACTGCCACGCATCCCCTTTGTTCTAGGCCGGCCTGCCCTGCTTACCCTGCCTGCATGGCCTGCCTTCCCTCGCTGTGAAGGCTCTGGGAATTCATATTCCTCAGATGATGTAGACTGAGGAGAGGGCACGGCAGAAGATGAAGAAGATGTGAGGGCAATAGGGCTAGGGGAACGGGAAAGTGGTGGGAAATGCTTGCTAGGGCCTGGTGTAGGAGACGTAAGTTTACGCTTCACTCCCTTCCCACGTGCAACACCAATTTTCCCCATAGGCGCCTTCCCTTTCCCAGAGTAAGTTGGGGGCGGTGGGGGGGAAACAACATGTTCACTTTCATCAATGTCACTGTCAATGCTAAACGGTTCACCACCAATCACTGCAAAATCATCACTACTACTTGCTGTAAGTGTATCACTCTCACTGCCACAATCCAGAGTTGTACTTACAGTTTTATCCAGCTCTGTCCTAATTTCTGGGGTGCTCAACCCCTTCTGCCTCGCTGTCGGCAGTTCCTTCCTCGGTGTAGAGGTCGAAGGCACACTAGCACTAATTATTTCCGAGGAGGAAGCGAGCGACAATGACTCGGGACGGAGCGCCATTATCACTCACAGAGCTGGACAGATACTGACAGATGCATGTCAGGGCAGGGGTGGGGGGGGGCCCCCTCGGGGTGGGAGGAGGGAGGTGTAGGATGGCTGGCGTGAAAGAACTCAACAGCTACTCTTGCGTGAGACAATTTGCGCACAGGAAAAACGCGCGGTGTTCAAAATATTCATGAACATTCCAGAATGACACCAGCGGTTTGGTCCAGTTTTGTCGATGTCATTCTGGAATGACACCGGCGGTTAAAGGCCCAGGGTGCTTTGTGGGTGTGCTTGTAAATATATACCATAAAACAGGCATGGATATTATATTGTACATTGCATTATAATTTTGAAAATTGATAAAGGGTCTAAGTACATTAGATGCAGTGCACATATTTTTATATATACACTATTGAATTATGGGAAAGTTAGGTTTAAGTTAGGCAACATCTTTAGTGCATGACTTTATTTTTTAAGAGAGACAATGAATGGAGGAAGGAAATATAAAAGGTCCATTTTGAACTGTTGCAGATTGAATGATTCTGGAAAGCAACTCCAAGGAAGTGAATTCCAGAGTGTAACTTAGTAGTTCTGAGGATAAAATAATTTTGATAATTGGAAGTTCTACATAGTGGTGGTGAGAGTGTAAAATTATGGGCATTCTCAGCAGCCCTAGTACTGCAGGGAAACATGCAAAAAGGTGGTACAATGAAGTAAGTTCCTCGGAACATTTGCCGTAATATTATCTGTAGAGTAAAGCAAGGAATGCAACATTTCTTCGCATGAACAATGGAGGAAGGTCCTGCGTGACTGCAGGGTTGTTGATTAATCTAGTAGCTTTGTTTTGAATTTTGTCCAAATGCCTCAATGCCACCACTCCACAAGGGTGAGCAGTATTCCATCTGAGAATGCACATGCCTTTTATATACTATAGTGACCAACTGCTCATGTATGAAGAATTCTCAAACTCGTTACAGTAGTCCCAGTTTTTTAGAAGCAGCTTTAGCAATAGGTCTGACATGAGATGTCCAACTTAGGTTGGCTGTCAGTGTTACTCCAAGGATATCAATACCAGAGGAGACAGGGATATTTACATTATTAAAAATTATAAGGGTGTCACTACATGTGTAAAACATGCAGCATTGTTAGCAAAAACAGTTTTTTTTCCTTAAGTTTAGGGAAGGGACCGCAATTACAGTACCATACAGTATACTTTAGTGTCAGTGTATCCTGCTTGTGGTTTTGAAATTTCATGGTGTCCTTTCAACGATGAAAAAATGAAAGAATTTCCTGTACATCTAATGCTGGTGCTTATTATTTTAGGTGGAGGGCCACCGGACTGTAAGGAGCGCACACCACTGGAGGAGATCTTGCTCTCTCTCGTTGGCGACAAAGCCATTGAGGGGCAGCCGTTGCCAGAGACTGACCCATCTCATCCAGCTACCCTGCCTGTTGCTGCAGCTACCTTTCCCTTCCCTGCTTAGCCTGCTGCATTGACTCAATTTAATCTGCCTCACACATCTGCCTCTCAGCCAGCACCAGTGACTCCAGCAGCCCTTCCTGTTCCTGGAACTGCTGCTGAGCAAGCATCAGCACCCCGTCATGTCAAACGATGTCTCTTGGCTGAATATCCAGCACATGCAGCTACAGCATCAAACAATTCAAGCCTGCCTGATGATACCCTTGTTGGAGGTAAGACTAGTTCAGTGTTGTGGTGATGATTACTGAGCAATCAATACATGTAATTCCTTCTTCCTAATGCACTGCGGCATTTATAGCCGGTAAATCACATGCCTTGCTTTAAGGCTGATGTTCAGTACAGAGCCGTACTAATTATTACTTATTAGGTTTGAAATGTTGGAATGGCTCTAATGAATGAGGGTGGGGTGTGGGAGCTTGTGGTGTTGTCAGCTGATGATATTGTATTGCTGAGATTAATGGCATAATAGGCTTACTGCAAAACCTTTACTGGACTGGGAGAAGAAGAGGCAGGATAGTAAAAGGTATACTGTGTATATATATATATATATATATATATATATATATATATATATATACAGTATAAATATATATATATATATATATATATATATATATATAGAGAGAGAGAGAGAGAGAGAGCAACAAGTTAGTGGCTGGGTTGGGGTTTAGGTTTAGTGAATGGAAATGTCAGCAATGAAGTGTTTTAAGGGAGGTCAGTCAAATGGTGAGCGGCTGGCATGAAGACTTGTGTGTGGCATCCCGTTCTAGGAAATTTACACCTTTTGTTTCATACATTAAGCATGTCTTTTTATTTCAGGTGTAACAGAGGACACACCTTTTGAGGATGTGGGTGCACGGCCTACACCTAGGAAGAGGAGGCGTCGTTCACTTAGTTGTAGTGTGGCTGTGAACAGTGACTCCTCCAAGCAGATTATCCGCCGGCAAGAAGAAATGCTGACTGCAGTACGAGGGATGGAGGCAGGCATAAATACTTTAAATACAACGATGTCCTCCATTGATAATTCTTTTAAGTCTTTAGTGAAGATTTTAACCAGAATGGCACCAGAATAGCCTTTGACAATGGTGACATTCCTAAAGCAATCTGGCCATACAGCCTAGAGTCCCTAAGGAAGGCCAAGAGTGGGTCCCCACAAAGCAGCTTTGCAGGAAAGCCTGGGTAACTTATGCCACTCCCAGGTTCTTTGGCCTTTATTATTTAGTACTATCTGTACTATGGGTAGCCAGTATAAAACTGTGACAGTGTACTGAATGCAATGCAGATAACTGTGACAGGTGTGAAACTGTGATAATGCAATGAAGTCAGCACAATAAATAACTGTGATAATGCAGTGAAGTCAGTGCAATAAATAACTGTTATGGGATTTAAACCTAAGTACAAATCTTTTCTTACTACACTTTTACTTCATTTATATAGATAGTACAGTAGAAGTCCGATTTTTCGGCATCTATGGGACCAGGCAAGTGCCGAAATATCAAAATTGCCGAATTATCGAAAACCCTACCCACTCAGTACCTTATATGTTTCGGTGAACACTATCATCATTACTCATATCATTACAAATGTGTTTGGAGAGAGTACTGTATACTGTTTGATACTGTACAATACTGTAATGAATACAGTACTATACAGTGGAAGCTCGATTATCCAGGCTCGGATACGATAGCTCCGGTTTAAACAGGAAGCATCCAGTTTCTAGGGAGAGAGACATGGATAAACCAGAGAGAGTCTTGCTCACCCTGCCCCCACCCACACCTCCTGCTCACAACTCGATCACAAGGGTGGTAGGATGGAGTTTGGTGAGGCAACTGTTACTCCTGACGTAGCCTAACCTTGCTTAACTACTTAATAATTTAACCTAACCTGACCTAACCTGGGCTCCAGTTGGGAAATTGGGAAACTAAATCCACTTTTGTGTACGATGAGTTTCATCCATTATGCCCGAAGCAATCGTAGGTACGGCTTAAAGAACGTGATAAAAGAGAAAATCTTTCAGCAAGAGAAGGTAATTTACTACCCTCAAAATAGAAAAACACAGAAAACAAACTGGAGGAATATGAAGTGATTTGGTGAGGTCTTTAGGCTGTATGCTTAGACGAAAAGTAATGGGTTTCCTAGTTTTAGGGAACGAAATGAAACAAGAATGTCTGCTAATCAGAAAAAAAAAAAATACTCATGTGTTCTCGTAAGTTAGCATTGAGTTCTGCATTTTTCGTTAGGTATCGCGCCTCCCAACACATTTCGGACCAACAGAGCATTGTTATTTCTTCCTCTTACATTTACTGTTCACTCTTTTGTTCGTTCTTAAGTGTACTGTATGTGTGAGAGAGAGAATTAATACAAACAATAATGCATTCCATTAACCCCATCATAGCTGTCAGCCTCGAACAATGCTTTACTGTACCGGTGTCAGGGATGTTGGGTTAGGGAGAGCTATAAAAAACTGCGAACAATTATGGGAAGGGAACGAAGGTCACTGGTATGTTTTCACGACCCTCCTCTACCATCTCAAACAGTCAGGCGGCCTGCCACTTCATCTCAGATGTTTTCACCGATATGTTTAAATGCTAATGTAACATGCACCCTAATTATGAGTAAGTTTCTTCCAATATGCCCGAAACAAACGTAGGTAAGGCTTAAGGAACGTTATACAGTAATAAGAAAACAAACTAGAAAAATACAAAAACAAACTAGAGAATATGAATTGAATTGGTAAGGTTATTACGCTGTATGCTTGGACGAAAATTTAAGAGTTTCACAATTATAGGGGACGAAATGGAACAATTATGTTTACTAATAAGAAAAAATACTTTCATCTCAAGTGTTCTTGTAAGGTGGCATGCAGTTCCACATTCATTGTTCGATGTTGCTTCCCAACACATTTCGGACCGACAGAGCATACAGTTATTTCTGCTCCTTACAATTAAGTGTACATTTATTGCACATTCTTTTGTTCGTTCGTGTATGTGTGAAAGAGAGTACTGATACAAACAATAATGTATTCCATTAACCCCTTATGGCTGTTAGCCTTGAACAATGCTTTACTGTACCGGTGTCAGTAACGTTAAGTTAGGGAGAGCCATAAAAACTGCGAACAATTATGGGAAGGGAACCAAGGTCACTGGTATGTTTATACGACCCTACTCTACAATCCCAAACAGCTCGGCAGTCCTTTCATCCCAGATGTTTTCGCCGATATGTTTAAATGCTAAAGTAACATGCACCCTAACTTTATGTTTAAATTCTAATGTAACATGCCCCCTAATTTTCTTTCACGAATCATAACAAATCACAAGATGGGTTTAGGGAGGAGGGGAAAAAGCCAGGTGTACCAGACGAGTCTTTTCACATCTGTAAGAAAAAGAAATTGACTTTATAACTTTGAAAAAATGGTTTCAAGGTCTGCCACGGGAGTACACAAATTTCTGAACTCACGAACATTGAATATTTGAGGGGGGTAAACATACGCTTTGCTGTAAGCAGTAAAAGCACCTTACCAAATCAGTTCATCCTGATAGTCTATTTTTCTGATTATTTCTGGGTTGGTAAATAAACATTTCTTGTTAAATCTTTCCCCGCTGTTTTTATCTGTTCTGGTGTGACGACTCTTTGATTCGTTAACGTAATGGCAGAAGACACTGTTCTAATCTAAGTGTTTAAGGCCTAACCTAGCTTAACTGCACCTAATAATGTAACCTAACCTAATCTTCAGTTGGGAAGTTGGGAAACGAAGTCCACATTTGAGTACGATGAGTTTCGTCCAATGTGCTGGAAACAATCGTAGGTACAGCTTTAGAACGTGACGATACTAACAGGGAGGAAATCTTTCAGTAAGAAAACGTGATTTACCGAACTGAATATAGTCTGAAAAATACTGAAACAAGCTGGAGGAATATACATTGAACTGGAAAGGTCTTTCTGGTACTTAAATGTTCAATTACCGGTAAATAAATCAGTCTAACAGTACAGTACTTGTGTTTCCGCCGGATTAATCGTGCTTTCGGATTAATCAGCCACCCCTCAACACCATGTAGCCCGGATAATCGGGCTATCTCTGTACATGAATATGAAAAATAAAGAAATTAGTGAACATACTGTATATAAATGTAATGGTACAGTAGGCCTACAAGTTCACATGCACTTACCTAAACTTATAGTAGGTTCCTTATTTACATATGTACAATAGAAGGGGTTGATTGGAGTCTGCTACTGCTGGAAGAAGTCCCCAGCACACTCGAATAGTAATTTCAGAGGTATTTCGGTACGAAGTTCACAAAGCACACAGAAGAATCAAGAGAAGTCGGCAGCAGCACGGCAACAACTCGGAAGAATGGCGGAAGAATGGCGAAACAGATTCTCTTTCCCATGCTAGACCCACTTCATGTTTGTCCTCTCTTTATGCTATAGGAGAAAGAGCTAGCCTCTGAGCTTCATGGCAGTGGTAGACTCGTTCCATCACTTTCACTATCTCACTCACTAAGGCGGGTAAAGGCAGGTAGCTAGCTGGCGAGCCTCATGGAGAATTTCAAGACTGACGAAAAAAATCGGAGAATCTGCCGAACGATCGGAGATTTTCGTAAATGGGACTATTTCTCAAAACTGCCGAAATGTCAGATTTGCCGGGGAATTGGATGCCGAAATATTGGACTTTTACTGTAGTTAAACTATAGTGTACTAACTTCTCTTATCCTTGTGAAATAGTTTAAACAGGCTGGGTTCATCCAAATAGTCTAGTTTGTCTCTGACTACAGTGAAAAGGGGTTGCAAGAAATTCGGGGAGGATGGGACTGGTTTGGTCATGTGTAGAGGATGGGAGAGAATAATAGGGTGCAGAGAGAAGGAATATAGCCAGTTTATACGTCAAGTGGGGTTGGTGGAGGATTAGTGCCCCTCCCTGTAAAACAATTAACTCCAAGCCCTTGGCCACCCCATTTGGGATACATGGTGTCTGGCAATGAATGATGAAAACCGTGATAATGCAGGTAATTTTTTTTTTTTTTTTTTTTTTTTCTGATTTTGGATGACTCCTCTGTAAAACCTAATCCTTCAAGCCAGTATTATAAAGACTGATAATGCAGTTTTTTTTTTTTTTTATTCCTCTGTAAAACCTAATCCTTCAAGCCAGTATTATAAAGACTGATAATGCAGTGAGTGTGTAATAAATAACTGTGATAGGTATTTTTCTTATTACAATACATGTATTTTGTATACAAAATAAAAGAAACTACACTATACTAATTTTATCATATCCATGTAAAATTAGTTAAGAGGCTGGGTGCTCTACTTGTATTAAGGCCATATGGAAGTGACAAATAACGTACTGTAAATCTTACTGTACGTTAAAGTTCTAATGACGAGAGGGAGGATTCATACAAATAGTCTGGCTTATCTCTGACAAGAGAGGGAGGGTTCATCCAAATAGTCCGTTTTATCTCTGACAAAGAAGTGGTTGCACGAAATTTAGGGAGGATGGGACTGGTTTGGTATCAAAGACAAGTTTGTCTTTTTACCAGGACATTTCGTGAAATACTATTACACTCCTCAAAGTTCCCGTTATTCACTTCTTGTTGTCAAGGAACTCCTTGACATCATTGTAATATCTTGTGCTTTGGATGACTTCTAACCATTCAAGCCAGTCTTGCAAAGGCTTTGCAAGAAGCTTATTAGACAGGTTAAAATGCATTTTTAAATTATAAAAAAGTTATATAGCAGCTGGCCTACAGTTAACACCAAGGAGGATTTTACATAATCCCATACTCCACCTGAAAGTTGAGTTCCCTCCCATCTCCAGAGAGGAGTTGTTTGGGTTATGGGCCTATTTGCACCACAAATGTGGTGGGTGCTGGGGTTTCAATATCTCTACACCTCATCCCTTTTAGATGTTTGTTTAACCAGCCTAATGGGCTTACTGTAAAGCTTTAACAAGACTGGAAGAAGAGAATGGGTTAAGAGAAAAGGGAAAAAAATACAGAGCAGGGAAGAAAAAGAACCCTCCCCATTTATCTGGCCTTGGGACTGGCACCAAGGTAGAGGGGGTCCATCTCAGGTGTGACATTGTATCATCTCATGGTAGCCTAGCCAAAATTTATCACCTCGTGGGAGAATAACTGATCATGCAGTGAAATCAGTGGAAATACGTAACTTTACTGGGTATCATCAAATGGATTTAAACCAAGTACAGCATTTTTCTTGTTGTTTATTACTTTACATATATAAAACATATTTAATACAAAACACTGTCTCCTGTGCTTGCGGGCAGTGTGCCCCCAAAGACGAGCAGGCACAATCTCTAGTGTTCCCCAAGCTGTCTGGCTGAACAGCCCCTGGGAGTTCAAGAAGGCAACTGTGAGGATTGGGCCTTCCCACAAAGCACTTCCCAGGGAAAGCACCAGGCCCGTCTTCGGCCGACTGAAGCCACTCCCAGGTTCACAGACCCCAAAAGGGGGCCGGGTAAGTGTGTGGCAGTTTGGCCCCCAGGTTGTCGCCTCTCCCTTGTCGACAACTGCAGGGGGTGGACCCGGGAATGTAAATGCTGTCACGCCAGGCCCTCTTCACTAAGTCCATACCAACAGAATAAAAAATCTGGTGGTGCTGTTCCACAAGCTGTATGGCCAAACAGCACCTTGAGAGAGTAACATCAACTACTGCACTCTTTATGAAAAGTAGGACCGTACAACCTGCAACCGCTTTTCTGCTCCCATGTTGCCTCTTTGAACTGGAGGAGGTTCTACTTCAGGGACAGGAAAATCATTTTGAAGAAGGTCCTCCTCAAGGGGTATATTTCTGCTGATGCATCGATTGTGGAGGAAAACACAGGCATAAAAAATTTTGCCACACTTAAGGGGGATCGTACTGCAGTGCACCACCAGATTTGTGCAGACATCGGAACCTTGACTTAAGTATCCCAAATGCCTGCTCCACCACAACCCGAGTCTTGCTATGGGCCCTGTTGTATCGGTCTTCTGCTGCAGATGTTGGGTTAGAGAAGGGAGTTAGCAGGCACTTCTGTAAGGGGTACCCACTATCTCCTGAAAAAAAAAAAAAAAATATATATATATATATATATATATATATATATATATATATATATATATATATACAGTATATATATATATATATATATATATATATATATATATATATATATATATATATATATATATATATATATATATATATATGCTCAGCAGTCTGTTGGTGATGCTGATTAAATTAAATATATAAAATTAAACAGGTTTATGCTGAAAAGCAGTTCTGAACATATCTTGTTTGCTGTGCAAGTGGCACCCCTCCTGCCATTGGTAGCACACCCAGCACTGATGCACTGGGGAAAACTTCGGGACACCACAGAAACTGGCTACAGGGAGCTGGAGCAATTTTTACATCCCGAATGCTCTATGTTACAGGCAACCAACATTTATCTGGGCTTAGGAAAGCACCGGCCATGGAAAAGCCTGGGCAACCAAAGCCACTCCCAGGTTCTTAGACCCCAAAAGGGGGCTCCTGTGGCAGTTTGGCCCTCAGGTTGTCAACTATAGGGGGAAGGGTTGGAAAGTCACAGAGACTTTCCAGTCAGCCTGGTAGGCTGATTTAATATATTAAAAAGAAATTGCATACCTGAGTAAAGAAAATGACTTTAGTAGATTAGCACAGTTTTAGACTTTCCGGGCAATTACAGTATATTGTTCCCTGTTATTGTTCTGTTGTCATGATTGTAAATCTCATTATCAATGGATGGATTTTTTATTTTTTTGTTCCTCTCGTGCAATTTATAGAGCCCAACATGGGCTGAATCAAGTCTAACTGCCTTTTTATAGCTTGATGTCTCAATCCGAGAAGGGGTGGCTACAGACATAGCCCCTACAGTATTATGTAAGTCTGCTTGCTTTCAGATAGTGGAAAACTGCAACCTTTTCAACCTGGTTGATGGCAAAGTATAGTCACACTGAAGTTAAATAATAACACAGGAAGATTCGAACCTACATTGTTTGTTTGTTTAAGTTTTGCAAATAGTGAAATTCCACCATTTGATAAACACATTTTTTTCCTTCCCATATTAAACATTACTTACCCAGTAAGTAGGACTGCCCAAAGTCACCTCTGATGAGCCTGTTGTGAAGCTCTGAATTTCTACAGATGAAACTGTCGTGGGATGACCCCGGATATCTTGCTAGACAATGTGTGATCTCGTATTGACTATTGCACACCATCTGAACATTAAGTGAATGGTAGTGCTTACGGTTAATATACACTGCCTCATCTTCATGTGGTGCTTTTATAGCTATATGGGTACAATCTATAGCACCTATAACATGAGGGAAGTTAGCAAGTAAATAAAAACCGTGTTTGACTGCATTCATTTCATCATCAGTCACAGGCATCCTTATGTCTCTCATTGCTTTCAAAAATTATATTTCAGTCACCTTCCTCACGACTCTGCTTGTGCTTGCTTGACTTAATCCTGTCGTATCACCAACCACAGACTGGAAGCTACCACTTGCAAAAGAACCTTAGGGCAGCTAATACTTGAGTATGTACCGGGAGTGCTCTAGATCTATTTGTTGGTCTCTCTAACCCTTCCCTCAGTTCATCGCAAATCTGAAGTATTTCATTGCGTGGGAATCTATAATATCTTAGCAAATGTTGATCATTCACTGCCAGTGGGTCTAGAAGATCTCTAAAGATACGAGGCACTACTGCCCTGCGACGTCTTGCACGTGCTTCTTCCGCCTGTGCCACTGCTACGAATAATAATTCCATCTTGCTGAGTTGCTGGGTAAATGGAGGTAGATGCAGGACAACTCTCACGTGCCTCTGACTTCAAAACCCATTAGAGGTGTGGGATAAATACGTTTCGGTGATACAGTAGTTTCAGATGTAAGCGTGGTTCTTCATGGATGAATAAGTATTTTAGTGGATATGTGTATCAGTGAGTAGTATTTTGATAAATATCTGATAAGCATTTCTAATAAATAGGATACTTTTCCTCAAGATTGCGTTTGCTTGAGCCGAGGTACTTATGCTACCGGTATGGAGATCCTTTTGTTTTGGGGCCGTCGATATGCCATATCTATTCTTGCATTTTTTTACTTTTTCGAGAATAATGTGCTACTACCCATAGAAATGTACACAGAATATCAAGTTTATTGAAAATGTTACCAATGTTGCATGATAATTTGCCATTATATATAAATATGTTAGTATCTCCACTAGAGTCCCAAGTTGATGGTGTATTTGTAGAAATGTGACAAGGTCGCATTAGCGTAGTATGCTTTGTGAATACCCCCTACGCTCAACATAGGGTGTACGCTCAGTGTATGCCTTTCGTGAATCCGGCGCCAGATCTTTGCACCATACATGAGGAGGCTGACGTAATCATCATCCAACAGGTTGTTCATATGACTGAGACAGGAAAGAAGACCATCAACGTTACTGCGGTTGATACCGATGTGTTTGTTTTGTTGGCTCACTTTTACGAGTATATGGAAAAAACTGTACCGTACCATCAGCTGGAGATGATGTAGGGTTACTCACCTCAACTTGGCAGCTTTTTCTTCAGAGTAGATATTGATGATGGTATGCGCATCGCACCTGACCTCGCATCAAACACTGATGGTGGTATCCCTGCCTACTAATATGAGAGCACATCCTTCAGGTTGTCCCTCGCCTTTTGCAAGCCCAGTACCCACAAGTATGTTAGTGATGTGTCAAATACAGGAATGTCATTGACTTTAATTTGTTGGCAAATCTACCGTGGTCAATATTCTGAAATCTAAAAAACTCTAAGTAAGTTGGGCAACATTGAAGAACAAACACCAAACGAAGTGTGTGAGGCCACAAAATTCATTGCTGCATGCTATGGATTCCCACTTGAGGAGAATATGACATTACTCTGATATGTGGTTTGGTCCAGTAAGATGTCTAACAACAAGCTCAACTCAGCATCTGATATAAAAGTTCTTCCACTGACTACAGAAACATTCGAAAAGCATGTCTGTAGAGCTCACTTACAGGCAGCTATCTAGAGGTGTGCTCTCAATCCAGATCCACCAGATTTAAATCCAGTCCATTACGGATGGACGTATGATGCACCAAATTGCTTTCATCTATAGCTATACCATCTGATGTGTCCCCTGCTCCAGTAGAGGTGCTGAAGCTGATCGAATGTGGATGTTCTTCCTCACAACCCTCTTCAACATCCTGATGTAGTTGTGCCTCAGCCCATTTACCATGCTCCCTCTTCTGTGCGTGTTGTGGTGGTGATGAATGCAGACACCAGAGAACAATTACTGCAATCTCAGTAATAATGATGATAATGAGGATTTTGAGTAGATTCTTGAGTGACTGGAAACTAGTGACAGTATATCATGACAAATGGATAGTTATGAAACATTCTAAATCTTATGCTATTTTATCAATGTTTATGTTTCCCATGATATTATAAATTTAATTTTTGTTTATAATGGAATACTATGCATTTAGAAAGAACATCTCTAGAAGTTATTTGAGGATATGTACAAAAGAGATCTCTAAGTCAACTGGTGGCTCTTGTAACCAAAAATGTATTCCGACAACTTTATTTTTGCCAGTTGAAGAGAAGTCTAGTAAAATGTTACTGGATGTTTATGATATATGCTTCAATCGATTCCTAGCCCCTGAAAACATATGAAATGACACCAAAATCAGAACTCTAAGAAAAAAATAGGCCGCGTTATGGTCTCAAATGTGTCGAAGGCGGCCATTTTGAATTTCGGTAATAAAAAAATTTCCTCAAGAGTGCAAACTTTGCACTCGACTGATTTATGATCAATAGGGTCAAATCTACCAGAAACAGCAATAAAACACTGTATATGTCTCAAATCCGGATTCATTCGTCTTCCACAAGACTATGTAGAATAGAACTACAGAAAGCCTTGATCAGCTAACCTAACCTTTTGTAGGCTGGTGCCCGCTGACCCTATCTAGGTCAGTATAAGGTTAAAAGAGAAAATCTATTTCTAGTGGATGGCTGTCCTTACATTACACTGTACTATTCCTCACCAACGTTCTTGTGATTTGCAAGGGTTGTTAAGACTAATGAAGTTTCAATAGGATTGGGTTGCTCACAGAAAGAGAATGGAGCTAAATGAGAGAGAGAGAGAGATGGGGGGGGGAATCAATCAAAACACCTCTCGCACTGCGAGTCGTAGATGTAATCAGCTCAGTGACTGGACAACAACAATGACTGGCATATATCACGTTTACAAAATGGTAATCTTTATAAGACACGACCATCCTATTGTATTTTGCATTTTTTTTTTTTTTAACCTTCGTTTGCCATGAGATTAAGTACTGAGTATTTTCTGACCGCATTTTCGTTTCGATTTTTTTTTTTTTTAATGATGAAAAGAGTATAAAAAGCGGTTTGTTTACAGTCCCAAAGACAGGACACCATCTTGTGGGATGCGAGGAGATGGACGCCATCTTGTGGGGCGTGAGGAGAGACGGACGCCATCTTGTGGGGCGCGAGGAGACGGATGCCATCTTGTGAGGCGCGAGGAGAGACGGACGCCATCTTGTGGGGCGCGAGGAGAGACGGACGCCATCTTGTGGGGCGCGAGGAGACGGACGCCATCTTGTGAGGCGCGAGGAGACGGACGCCATCTTGTGGGGCGCAAGGAGACAGACCACTGAGCTCTATAACATGAGGAGGCTATCTCCGCAGCGAGCGTGTAACTTTAGCCGCCACACTGAAACACCTGCACTCGTCGCCTCCACAACGGTAATGCAATTGGATCACTGTTCTTAGCTTGCTGTTTCTGTTTCGCTGTTGCTTACATCAGCTACCGTAAGCAGTGGGTCATGGCACTATGTTTTCCAAATTCATTGGCTGATTTCAAAAGGTGTGGGCGTCGGTGGTGTAGATAAATATCAGCGCCGCCCTGGGCCCCTGGCGGCGGTTACACAAACTACATGATATTACCCATGAGAAAGCCTCTCCATACCAAGGTGTATATAAAGAGAGGTGTCTTCACTCCCACTGAGGTCTGTAGTTAACACATTATGAAAATGACTTTTTAAGGTTTAATGTAGATCAAACACTTAGTTAAAATAAATAAAGCAGGGGAATTTTTGTTTTATTCCTGATACTTTTATTAACACCAAATAATAAAAATAATTCTCTATATAGCAGTATCTGGCAGTCCCATCTGTGTCCTGACTGGCAAGCTATTATGAAGTCACTAGCTCCGCCCCCTTACCACACGTCTCTTGGCGGGAAAGCGCCTTGTTTGTGTTTACAGTCTACAGTATATTTGTAGCAATTTTGTGTTGTGCTGTCGCTACATGCAAAGTTAATTCGAGAAAGAGAAGAAAGTTTGTATCTTTTCATGTACTTCTGCGAAACCAAGACAAAAGTAGCTATAGATGCCTGCAAAAGAAAAGATCTATCACACGTCAAGCAAGTAAAACCATGGCATTTCACTTGCTCTATGGATTTTCCCCCTAAGTGTTTTCACTTTCACCTGTCATGTGACAATGTCAAGCTCTCTTTACAGCACAGTTCGAGCCCTACCTTAAATCTACCAAGCCTAGGAAACATTCGCAATCCTGTTTCGTATGAGGATCACATAAAGTAATTATTATATCAATGCCGACTTTCTGCTTTCAGAACATTAGATTTTTATTGGAAATAAAAGATTTAAGCTTTCGGTACCTTTTCAGTTACCCACTAAGTGACGCTATGATAATACTTGTCAGTTTCAGCATTACTTGATAGTTCTCTGGATTTTGTTTTGCACTGCTGTGGAATTGCAGTATTTTCATCAGACTAGACTATCGCTTTCACTGCACAGAATGGGCTACTGAATATGCAGGCTGTTTAGCAAGTATTGTCATTAATGTTATGTATGAAATAATGTATATATGGAATATTGCAATAGTTTTCCAATATATTTTTCTTTGTTTACACGATAGACAATTTTCTATGAATAACAATACCGAACAATTGTGTATGACTATTGCAAAAAACATATGTTAATAGAACTTTTCTTTTTTTTTTGTTGGCTTAAAGTCTTGAATACTCATCACCAGTTGCTAATGACAAACTCGCTGAACACTGTATTTGCTACTGTGTAATTAACAGCAGTTGGTTCTGTCGTTTAAATTCTTATATAATCAAGGTTCTTATCAGTAATGTCTTAGCCTATGCCTTCCTTATCGCAAGTTTGACAAGATAAAATCTTTCAGATTACGCTTTGTATTTATTACAATAAGGCATGACCACTGGGCATGACGGAGTGAGGATTATTTTAACCCACTGGATCCCAGGGATGCTGGGCGAGGCATGGCAGTGGGAGAGTACTATGCGTACCGCCCTCTGCCTATCGGCTCATAGTCGCGAAGCTCATAGGTCCTTACCCGGGGGTTCCCTACTTTATAAAGACCTGAAAAATCCCAGTTCTGTCCAATACTCAGGACACTGGGCTCCACTGGGATATAGTTAGGACGTTTTTTTTTTTTTCTTCCTAGTTTCGGTTGGTTTTGTTTTTAAGTTTACCAGGTTACTACAGATTCCTATACTGAGTACTGTCTTTGCTAATATAATTGCAGTATCAGTTTTATGCCAGGGTTTTTCCCCAGGAAGCTACTGCTATTTTATATCTGTGCGTGTACGGATAGGCTGTGGTAAGGGGGCGTGGCCAGGGCGGGCCAGAGTTAAAGTTGCCAACTAGTCAATTTCCTTGAGCCCCATAAGCATACATATCTCTTTATACACACCTTGCTCCATAGAGCTCAGTAGGAGACGGACGCCATCTTGTGGGGCGCGAGGAGAGACGGACGCCATCTTGTGCAGCGCGAGGAGACGGACGCCATCTTGTGGGGCGCAAGGAGACGGACGCCATCTTGTGGGGCGCAAGGAGAGACGGACGCCATCTTGTGGGGCGCAAGGAGAGACGGACGCCATCTTGTGGGGCGCAAGGAGACGGACGCCATCTTGTGGGGCGCAAGGAGAGACGGACGCCATCTTGTGGGGCGCAAGGAGAGACGGACGCCATCTTGTGGGGCGCAAGGAGAGACGGACGCCATCATACAACATTATTTTTGAACGAAACTACAATTATCTGTGCGTACTTTTCCAAACCTAATTTTTCTAAACCCAACTTTAATTATCCTATCCTAACCTAACTTATCCCTTATGTACCGTAATCATATTTTCCTTGTTTATTGATAGATCTTCATACTCGAAAAAGCACTAACCGGTATTATAAGTACTGCACACCTTTACAAAGCTGCTGAATCAGTTCAAAGGAAGATAATTTTCTTAAAGTGGTCCTGTCTCCTTAATGATTTGCTACAAAATAAGGCTTGACACAGGAAGGTAAGTGCTACGCTCAACATACCCTTTAGTCTAAGCACCAGAAATACCTTACCGATTCACTTCTCCCAGGTTGTTTTCTACGTTTTTAATAAAAGTTTTTATGGTGGTAAACTTATTTATTTTTTCCCCTGTTGGTTTTGCCAATGCTCATTCTGAATCATTCATGATGGTTTATCAAGCGTTGTGGCCGACTTAGAAAAAACGTACTCAAATCAACCGAACTTCATTTTTACAGCTGTACTATGGCCAAGCTGGTTTGAAGGTAAATGCTCCACCTCTGGGATTTGACGCCAAATTAATTTCATCTGGGGACAGCAAGTATAAGTCAACTGAACATGTTAAAGGGATTATGGTAGATCTAAACTTATGAGGCAGTCCTACCAGATGTCAACATTTCTCTCTCTCTCTCTCTCTAACAGTAAAAGGAAAGAGAACCAAAAATAGAGGCAGTATAGCATGTCACTTAAATATCAATACACAATTAAAATAAATAAATAAAGCTCAATACATTTTGAGACGCCTGAGCACATAGCATTTTGCCCCACAGCACCTCTTTTAATATTTCATTTTTGCTCTCTTTGATGATTTTATTCACATTAATACTGACCCAATGAAGTCGAGGGCTTAGAGACAGGCTTAATAAACCCCTTTAATATTCACTTTAATATTGACCCAGTGAAGTTGCGGGCTTAGAGACAGGCTTAATAAACCCCTTCAATATTCACCTTAATATTGACCCGATGAAGTGGAGGGCTTAGAGACAGGCATAATAAACCCCTTCAATATTCACCTTAATATTGACCCAGTGAAGTTGCGGGCTTAGAGACAGGCTTAATAAACCCCTTCAATATTCACCTTAATATTGACCCGATGAAGTGGAGGGCTTAGAGACAGGCTTTATAAACCCCTTCAATATTCACCTTAATATTGACCCAATGAAGTGGAGGGCCTAAAGACAGGCTTAACCCCTACACCGCGGGCATGTTTACCAATGTTTTGCGTGTCCCGCGGGGTTATTTGGGCTCCGACAGACTCTCAAAAAATATTTGCCAAAAATCAGTTATTAGTCATAGAATATTAAAATTACATATGCTTTTGGCACATACCTTCAGCTTTCTCCTGGAATGTTTGTTGAGCCTTCGTCGGTTACCGTAGGACTTGTGGAGACCTCTGAAATTGGGTAACGAAGTCTCCACTTTACACTTCCCGACAACCCGTAATATGATTACCATAGCCAGATATAAACACTATAAACACTACTCTATGATTTTCAAGTAGTTTGGGATCCATACTCCAAAAAAAAAAAACACTGTGAAAGCAATGGAAATTACGAGCGCGTTTGATCATCGCACTTGCGCTAGTTCGCTCTTGGTACTCTGTCGTTTATTATTCATAAAACCCCTCACACTTTATATTTCTATTACTATATCACACTTATATATATCTGGAGTCTTTCTCCATAAGTTTCCTTCAGTCGTATTAGTTTATTGTCACTGAAGTCATTCAATTTTTCATTCAGTAAAATACGTAGAGAGCCACGGATTCACTTTCACTGTTATAACATAAATTATTTGTACTCATATTCTTATATTACTAATTACTTACATTACTATTTACATTTTCTATTCTATTTTCAATATTTACCCTTCTATTTTACTTACACTATGTTATTCACTGTCACTTTCAGTAAGATAAAACTATAATACACTGTTCAATCATATGTACTGAACATCCATTGCTTTCACCTGCTATTTACATATTATTTCCAAATTATTCTGCTTTCACACTTGCACTGTTAGAACTGCTTCTGGCTGTGGTAATCGAAGAAGCAGGTAACACAGAAGGGAACCTGGCACTCAGCGCACTGCCCAGAGGTGCGTTTGTGCTCAGGTGTGCGGCGGGTGGTATGTGCACACATCTGACACCTGCGAATCGCAGCCTTCCTTTTCCCTGTGGCAGGCATAAGCTCAAGTCTGTGCCGATCCATATACGCCCTCCGCTCAAGTCGGTCGGGAAGTGTTACTGGATGGCGCTTTGGAGTTGCTGCTGTCACCCTACCATATCTTTCTAGCAGCTGCTGGACACAAGTCCTGGCGAACAACCTCAGGGAGAAGGACTTGGGTGGCTTGAACTTCATCTTGTACAGGATGAAGGCGTTCAGCATCGTCATATCTATGAGATGAAGAAAAACTTTCCTGTACCACCTAGTATTCTTCCTGAGGCAGTCGATCTCACCAATCATCATGTCAGACTTGTCCACCAGCCGCATGTTGATATTGTAGTCCAACACAGCATCAGGTTTCATCACAGGTTCGCCTGTCCTACAGTCGACCTTCCCACTGTCTGTCATCTCCCCCTTATGTACGGTGGTGAGCATGTGCACGACCCTCTTGTCATGCCACCATATTGCCAGCATCTTCTCAGACTTGCGTAGGTGCACGTCTCCTCACTGTGAGGTTCCTGCCTCTGGGAATTTGGGGAAGTGGGCACGATTACTTTTGACAGTGCCGCAGGAGCCAATGCCGTGCTCAGAAAGGTATTTGGCAAGTTTCGGTGCTGTATAGTAGTTGTCTGTATACAGCACATGATTCCCACCAAAATACTTTTCTAGGAGCACTTTCACTACACAGCCTAAGAAGCCAAGGGGGTGTGTTTTATCCAGATCGACAGTGCTGGCTGAATATATGACGAAGTCAAGGATGTACCCCGTCTTACAGTCGCACAGTACAAAGAACTTAATTCTAAAGCGATGGCATTTGCTTGGAATGTACTGAACAAACCGAAGACGTCCTCTGAACGAAACCAAGGATTCGTCAATGACAACCTTCTGAAAGGGGTGGAAGAATGACAAACTTATCCTTTATTCTGCTCAGAATCTCCCGCATCTTCCAGAGTGGGTCGGTTCGGGAAGGTACATCGTTGTCGGCGAAGTGCAGGTTTCCCATGATGTTCTGGAAGCGATCTCTGGCCATGTACTTGTTGAAGGTGAGTGAGGGTTGTAAGGGGTCCATGGACCAGTATTCTTCCAACTCATGCTTCTTGGAGTGTGGCATGAGAAGCATGAGGGCAAAGAACACATACAACTCCTGCACTCCCAGCATGGACCACTGTTGCATCTTGGCTGCACCTGTACCACTTGCAGCACGTTGTGATTCATACCTGTTGGTCTCATCACATATGTGCTGCATGACTTCGTCATCTAGGAAGGCAAACAGGTAGTCCACACACTCAGCATTTTCGTCAATAGTGAAGGCAGGCTGAACTCCTGAGGAGCTCTCATCAAATACTAAATTTTCAGGCACAAAATCTGACCCTTCCGTCCACGCGAAGGCGTCCAGTATTCCCTGTCGTGGCGGTGTAGGGCGGGTGGTGGTGGTGGTGGTGGAGGTTGGCTGTGAGGCAGATTTATCTCGTTCAAGGTCACTCGCACTGACCCTGGGTTGCCGTACAGCACTAGCAGCTCTTACCCTACTAACTACACTACTTTTCACTGTCCTTGATTTACCTCTTCCTCTACGGCCTGCCTTCACTGTTGATGCTGGTGGTGACTCCGACGACGAAGACTCCGGAGATAACTCAGCCGACGATGATGAAGAAATGAGTGAAGTGGGGCTTGGGGAACGGGGAGGTGAATGCACTCGTGACTCATGGCGGGCTGGGTCACGTGGGGGCATTGTTCTGGGGCTAACATGCCGCCTTTTCACTCCCTTCCCAAATTCCTTGCCTTGCTGCACTAAAGGCTCCTTTCCCTTGGAGCTACAGACTACTTCTGACACTGAAGCACTCATTGCAGCAGTTTCTGGCACAATAACCTCACCCAGCTCATCACACGATTCACCCGAATCGTCAAAATCACTGTCCATCATCACCATGGA
This sequence comes from Coenobita brevimanus, assembly GCF_032717465.1. Classification (NCBI taxonomy): domain Eukaryota; kingdom Metazoa; phylum Arthropoda; class Malacostraca; order Decapoda; family Coenobitidae; genus Coenobita; species Coenobita brevimanus. The sequence continues at coordinate 63,958,084 of NC_137054.1, forward strand.
CAATTCTGCAAGTTCACGTGCCACTGCAGAGTCACTAAGGCCTTTCCTGCTTCCCTCACTACTTTTCTTAGGGGTAGAGGTCACGGGTCCCTTTGCAATGGGCGCAGAAGCGGCAGGAATGGCGGGGCGCGAGTGCGACATGGTTTCACTACAGCAGAGGACAAGGAACTAAATGCCGCGGCTTATCTGAGAAGGGAAGAGTTGACAATGACACTTAGGCTGACTGCTGCTAACTTACATGCTAATTTTTTATAGGTAGAAAATCTCGGCAATACATAAAGAGATAGGTAGTTCCAGGTGAATGTAAATGTCACTTAGGCTTCTCCCTTCCTTTCTGATATATATTTTTATTACAGACATCGATTACAAGGCATAATTCAAACGGGAAATTACCGTGGTAATGTAGCGAATGAATGCACGTGAGGTGTTGTCAGGTGATAATTAGCCAATTCCTGGTATATAACACTATCACTTACCTGAATTTTTTTTGGTATATATTATTTTGTATAAGTATAGGGCATAGGGCTTATTTCAATGGATGAAATCTGTGGAAAAATCCGGGGGAAATTTGCGTAGCACAGCGCGGCGTGGGAGGTGAGAGGACAGGGTAATGGAGGCCAGGTAGGGAGGGGAGTCATGAAGGGGGTAAAATCGCTAAAATGTCAACAATGGATGGGAGTACAGATGAGATTTGGAGTGCTGACTAGTGTTGGACATTGGCAGTACTGATAGATGATACAAGCCACCACTTGAGAGCCCGAGATAATTCAAAATAACACAGAATCACAAAAGTGACGCCCTGCGGTATGATCCATTGTGGCCGAGCGTCACAAAAGTGACGCCCCGTGGTTAAGGGGTTAATAAACCCCTTCAATATTCACCTTAATATTGACCCAATGAAGTGGAGGGCTTAGATACAGCCTTACAAAAAAATCCACATTTATGAACTGGATGGGCAAGATCTTGGCTTCAATAAAATCCTTCAATATTCATGACCTGGGTGGGTTAGATCCAGCTCTTCCGATGCTGAATATAACTGTGTGGCAGCAACAGCTGTAAACTAAAAAGGATGTAACCTGGCCTGAAAGGGTAAAAGACTGGAGGCCATAGGGAGGGAAAAAAAAATTCCACAGTTAACCAGTTGTGTACATGTAATAAGAGTACCAGCTAACACTTACATCAGAGAGTTGGGACTATACTTATAAGTTTATTTAACACTGCACTATCATAACATCAGTTACAAAAAATATCTCTGGGAGCATTTGGTTCAAACTTCTGGTTCCAGTACAGCACCTGAACCAGAAAAAATAATGGCAAACAGCAGAGCTGTGAGAGAGGTTTACAAAAAATTACAAATCAATCAATCAATCAAGAAAGGGTAAATGATGCGGGGTTCATAGCCTCACTCACCCTCCAACTCCACCCACGAGGGTCCCTTTGTGCAACCCTCCAGGCAGTGACTCTTCCTCCTCTAAGTATCTCCCGACAGGAGTGATCGACTTGCTCCAGCCGTGAGTTATGTGGCCTTCCCCTTGGCCTCCTCCATCCTGGGTTAACTCATTCAGAGATCACCCTGTGAGCAGGAGCAGCCTCAGGAATGCAGGCCACTTGCCCATATGGCTGGAGTTGGCGTTGACGCATTGTGTGGGTAACAGGCCCTGATTCAGTCTCACCGAGTAGTTGCTCATTACATGCCCGGTTGTACCGGCGATATCCCATGCTCATTCAAAGACACTTAGTACCAAAGGAGTCAATTTGCCACTTCAAGTCACTGTTTAGTGTCTCTGTCTCACAGCCATAAAGTATGACAGGGTGCAACAGTGTCTTGAAGATGCGAACTTTCGTCCTTTTACACAAATAACGAAAGCACCAAATACCCGAACTGAGTGAATCCCTATTCCCGTAGGCCAGATCAATGCGACGAGAGATCTGTCTGATCTACTGTTGTTATGGACCACACTTGGAGGATAGGTGAATCTTTCCAAGACTTCTATATCGTCACCCTCATAAAGACTGCCTACGTCATTTTTCGGCGATTTCTTAATTTTTGCCTATATCAATTCGTCATCACGTGGCGCATCTATTGGTATAGCTGTCTTTGCCCGGTCTAGGGTGTGAGTGGTTTAAAATGCGCCTTAAGTTTCTGCCTATGTCATTGAAAATTAAGAAAGTGACTTTTTTCTTTTTATTTCCCGAATAATGACTTAGGCAGTTTCTTTATGAGGGTGACGATATATATCCTCACCACATGCTTACACAGACTGAACTGCTGCAGCCAACAAGCCACCAAATGCCTGGACCTCGGTCTTGACCCAACAGACCTTTAATCCCAATGGCTTCGTATTCTCGTGATATTCCTCAAGAGCAATCAGCAGTGTTTCCAGCGACTCTGCTAGGATAACAGCATCATCAGCAAAGTCAAGGTCAGTAACTCTGAAATTGCCAGTTGATACCCCAAAATGACTTCAGCTCTCAGCCCGGTCCAGTACCCAATCTGTATGTGTTGAAGAGTGTAGGGGCAAGAACACATTCTTGTCTTACACCAGAACTTGCTGGGAGAAAGTCAGATGTCCCCCCCCCCCACTTGGTTGAGTACAAGCCAGCAATCAGTTGGATTATCTGATTATCCCTGTGGGGATCCCATGGAGTCACAGGAGTTCCCATAGTACCTCCCAATTTACTGCGTCAAACGCCTTCTTGAGAATCTGCTTGCAGACCTTGTCGAAACTCATGATGGCATTCCACAAGAACTCAAAGAGGTACGATACGGTCAACAGTAGACTTCCTGGGCATGAATCCGGATTGCTCAGGCCTCTGAGACTTTGGCAAATGTCCTCGGATACACATCAGGAAAATGTGAGCAAGAACCTTGCCCAGCACACTGAGCACTGTAATATCACGGTAGTTACTACAGTCACGCTGGCCACAAAGACCGGCTGCTCTACCATTTTTCAAGCTAGCCACTGCCTTCCTGATTTCATCTGGAAAAGGCACGGCTTCATCAAACTGCGGGACTGCAGTCAATGGTTGTACGTACATCAGCCGATGGAATCTCTCCATTGGGAGGTTCAACCATGTACTCGTACACCTGCTCATCGCCAAACGTGCTCTATAATCACTTGCCCCCGACACGAGCCATCAATCTGCTGTCCGAACAGAGTTAACTTGAGAGGTGGGTCTGGGGTGGTTTCTTCAGGGCTCGGTAGGCGAGTCAAAGGTCATATGCATGAAAACTGCCTTCCACCTCCTCAGCGATTTCCCTGACATATCTCTCCTTGTCCCTTCTCAGTGAAACTCGTGCCTGTTGAGACAGAAGTCTGTGCTGTTCCTGACAGCTATATAATGAAGCGAGCTTTAATTCCGTACAGTTGGCTCTCCATATTTGTAGGCTACATTACAAACCTATTTGTGACAAAATAACATATACATAACTGGCATCCCATCTAAAGTGGCCACTGCTGTTGTAATTATCCATGTGATTGCCTAAAAATACCTTTCAGTACCACAAAACATCCTCATGATCATCAAATGTTAGAATCTAACATACTTGTTTATAGTGTGTTTCAGGATGGCTTAACAAAGGTTGTTACACCACTTCCGTCAGGGACGTTCCACAGGCAATCTTCTCACCTACCTTTCAGACTCCTGGTCATCCTCCTTTCGGGACTTTGGCGAAAGCTTTGCCATTGCACTTGACATCTCAAAGGCTTTCGATCGAGTCTGGCATAAATCTTTAATTTCCAAACTGCCCTCTTACGGTTTCTATCCTTCTTTCTGTGTCTTCATAATCTAGCTTCCTTTCTGGTCGTTCTATAGCCGCTGTTGTAGACGGCTATCGTTCTTCTCCTAGATCTATTAACAGTGGTGTTCCTCAGGGCTCTGTCCTATCACCAACTCTCTTCCTTTTATTCATCAATGACCTTCTAAGCTGTACATCTAACCCTATCCACTCATACGCTGATGACTCCACCCTTCACCTTTCCATTCGATTCCCACAACGTCCAGCTCAGCAGTTACTTCACCAGGCAAGGGATGAGGCTATGGCACACCTAATGTCCGACTTGGCTTGTATCTCTGACTGGGGTAAAATTAATCTGGTTGTTTTTAATGCATCAAAGACTCAGTTTTTGCACCTATCAACCCGACAAAATCTTCCACAGGTATACCCACTTGTGTTTAATAATACTCAACTTAATCCTGCATCATCCTTGAACATGCTTGGGGTTTCATTTGCTCGGGACTTGTCTTGGAAAGATCATATTACATCTCTTGTAAAATCTGCTTCCAAGCGATTGGGCGTGCTAAGCCGACTCCGTTCCTTCTTTGCCCCTGCACAATTGTTGACTCTATACAGGGGTTTTATCCGTCCCTGTGTGGAGTACAACTCTCATGTGTGGGGAGGCTCCCCACATACAGCTCTTCTCAATAGCGTGGAGTCAAAGGCTTTTCGTCTCATTAACTCTCCCCCTCTTACTGACTCCCTTCAACCTCTGTCTCTTCGCCGCAATGTTGCATCTTTATCTCTTTTCTATCGCTACTTCAATGGTCACTGTTCCTCTGAACTGTCCGCATGCATTCCTCCACTTCTACGACGGGAGCGTAGCACCCGTCTAGCAGCAAACTCTCACCCCTTTTCTGTCCAACTCACTAATGCAAGAGTTAACCGTTACTCCCAGTCCTTCATTTATGCAACAGGTCAACTCTGTAACTGTCTCCCTCTGTCTATATTTCCTGCTTCCTATGATTTCCAGTCTTTCAAACGCAGTGTGTCCAGGCAGCTCGAAATGAATGGATCTTGAATTTGGCTCTCTCTTGTATTTTGTTTTTCTCTTGGAAGGAACAGTTCTGCGGGCTCATGGCCTTTGGTTCCTTCTTCCTCATAAAAAAAAAAAAACTTCACAATACAATGGTCTGCTCCACCAGACTGGGGTTGATCAACAATACAATTCAATTTCTATTTATCTATCTACTGCCAGAAGCCATAATCCCGTAAGGGGTGGCCACAAACAAACTTCCTCCACATTGCCCTGTCCAATTCCAATGCCCCGTTCCCAGCTTACACCCCCCTCTCTCATGTTCCTCTCCACTCCATCCCTCCATCTCATCCTCGGCCTCCCGTTCCCTCTTCCCCCTTCCACCTCAGTTGCATACACTCTCCTCATTAGTCTCTCGCTCTCCATCCTCTCCACATGGCCAAACCACCTTAGTGTACTTCCTTTAAAGCCTTCTATCACGTCCACATCCACAACACAACGCTCTTTCACTTACTCATTTGTTAGTCTGTCTCTCCATGTAACTCCACATGCTCCTCTCGAATAACTCATTTCCACTGCTCTCACTCTCGACTTGTGTCCCTCCAACAAGGTCCAAGCTTCACTTCCATACGTTTGAGTTGGTATCACAACACCTGTACTGTCATCCAGCAACTTTTTTACTTCCATGCGCACTTCCCTATTCCTTATCACTGCTTTCAAAGAACCAGCAACCTTTCTTCCTTGTTGTACCCTTTCAAGCACTTTATCCTCTAAACTTCCATCCTTACTCATCACACTACCCAGGTACTTAAACGCACTCACATTTTCCATTTCCTCCTCATCTAGCCTCACTGTACATTCAGTGGTTCCATTTCCCTCAAAGACCATAACTTTACTCTTCCCTACGTTCACCTTTAGATGACGTTTCTTCCACACTCTCCCAAACTCATTCATCAAGCCTTGCAGCTCCCTCTCGTCTTCACTTAACAATACATTACATCTGCAAAGAACATTACAGGGAGTTTCCAAAAACTGCCCTCTCTCATTAGGGTCGTTCCAATATCCACTGCCCTGCCTTGTATCACTTTTATAACCCCATACATATACACTGAACAACCGTGGGGACATGACACATCCCTGTTTCAATCCAACATTGAGATAAAAATTTAAACAAGTTTATTATTTATGGCTTATTAAACTACAAATAGTTCAATTCACAAATAGCCAACCTGTAAACATGGATTGCTGCCTGTATCTAGCCCATGGCACCAGACTGAAAGACTTTGCTTATTGCATGTGATTTCTGACACTACTTCCCATTGATACTATCCAACAAAAGAACCACTGGCAGTTCAATCACTCACTCAAGACAAAAGCCAAAGTGGCATAGCCTCACCCACCTTTTGGTTCCACGTATACAATGGTCCCTCTGTGCATGCCTCCATGGAGGCAGTGACTCTTACCCTCCCAAGTAACTCCCAACAGGAACACTCGACCTGCTCCTGCTGTGTTTAGTAGCCTTCCCCTGGAAAATTTAGAGGGAAGATAGGATTGTTTCAGTCACACCAGATGTTACCTAATCCTGGGTTTTTGTTCAACTTTGTCTACATACATTTTTATCCAATGGTTTTTCTTACAGGAGTGCATTATGAAATTTTATTTTCTTTCCAGTGGTCGTCACATACAGTTTTAAATATATATACGCTACCTAAACTATTTTATAAAAATATTTAATGGAATGTTGGTTATAAAATGAAACTTACAAAGTGGGGTTCAAAAATGTAATTTAAACAAATCCACAACATGGACTTCAAACCTCCACACCTCCCTCTCTTAAGGAGCAATGTATCTAAGCCAGCCAGAAATCAGTGCACATAACCTTGTGCCACTGCTGTCATCCATAACCACACTCCATGACCAACATCATACCTGCACTATACTCTGTCTACTTTTTAATTTGGCATAAAATCTTATGGTGTTATCTGGAAAAAAAAATACAATCTACCTCAGTATATGAATGACTAAAATCCAAGCTTTGCCTATCTGGATTGCTGTTTTTTGCACCAAAACTCTTCACTCAAATCAATATTCCTCTTTACCAATATCCTGCCCCTCAAAAAATAAAATCTTCATCTACACAAACCACTAGATATGGAGATACGCACAGCCAACTCCTCAGAGACTTTTCCTGGATTATATTTTTTGCAACCAAACCCAGTCGGTGTTTCAGTATTTGGGTTTACTTGAGAGTAACCCTTTGTGATCACGTAACCCCATAAAACCCATGTATTACTAAGTGTTATTCAAATGCAGTTGCAGGTATTGTGCTGCTGTGTGTACAGAGTATATTATGTCTAGATATATACTTGGAGTGGCACATGAGAACTATGGCCACTGGGCATAGCTCTATGCAACCCATGTATTAAAGTGATTATCAGTATCATCGAAGTTATTATGCTGCTGTAATGTGTATTATGACTGGCTCTGTACTTGGCGGGAGGTAACCATCTATGGCCATTTGTGATAACCCCGTATAACATATGCATTACTGAGTGATAACTGAATTCTGCTGTGGCTCTTCGCTGCTGTAGGTGTGTAATGGGTATGATGGACATTTTCCTGGGGGAGGGTGACCAAAGCCACACAAGAGTAAAGCTGTATGGCTACATCACATAATCCCTTGTAATCCATGTACCAGAAAAAACAAATAAAACTAATGTATCTGAACAAACTTTACCTGAAATACTGCTCTTGGATACAGGAGTTGCCTGAAGCAGAGAGCACCAAGCAAAGGTTAACGGAATGTCCAAAGCCCAATCAAATCCATCCACTTAAGTGAATGTTTGTGGACACATTGCCAATAACTGATTCCAATTTCAGTCCATTATGAAGCCCAGATAACTCAGACTGGCAGCATAACAATTTGCTGATGGCTACTCATTTTAATATAAACCCAAATCTGTTCTGTGAGTGGATGGTTTAGCTAGAGAATTTGCAAAAAAACTGTGCAACCAACTTCAGTCCATTATGCAGCCCTGATGATGCGGGACTGGCTGGGCAGCAGTAGTACTTGCAACCTGAGTCCATTATGCAGCCCTGATGATGCAGGACTGGCTGGGTAGAGTCCATTATGCAGCCCTGATGATGCAGGACTGGCTGGGCAGCAGTAGTACTTGCAACCTGAGTCCATTATGCAGCCCTGATGATGCAGGACTGGCTGGGTAGAGTCCATTATGCAGCCTTGATGATGCAGGACTGGCTGGGTAGAGTCCATTATGCAGCCCTGATGATGCAGGACTGGCTGGGCAGCAGTAGTACTTGCAACCTCAGGCTCAATGAAGATGCCCTCCTCCTGCAGTCCACCATCCTCCTTTTGGGGGATGGGGAGATGGGGGACATTAATTTTGTATAACAGCAGAGGATCAGCTCAGTTATATCAATGCCACTACATGAAGGCATCCACGGGTAAAACGGCCAATATACAGAAAAGATACATCACTTGGAACCTCCATATTGGATGGTTAAGTTACGTTAGGTTTGTGTAATTCCCATAATAAAAACAATTTCAGTCTGCAGTCCACTGGGTTCATGTTTACATGAGGGATTTGCTGCATAATCGGTCAGTACAGTATACAGAAAAGATCATCACTCAGGACCTTAATTTTTTGGAAGGGTTAAGGTAATAGATCTGGCTTGTGTAATGCCTGTAAATAAGGGCAACTTCAGCCTGCAGTCCACTGGGTTCATGTTCTGGTGAGTCTGGAGCCACAACAACCACCTCGCTAGTGTGATGCTCAGGTGACGACTGAAAAATGTCAAAGTTGGGACCAAAAAACGCCAAAGTCAGGATTTTAAAAAGGCAAAGGTTAGAACTGAAGGATGCCATTGTTATAACCCCAAATGCCAAAGTTAGGACAAAGATGCCAAGGTTAGGACTCACATTTGCCAAAAGTTAGGACCCTAAATGTCACTAAAGTGGCAATGGTTATGACTAAACAATGCCAAAGGTTAGAACTTAAGAAATAGCAAAGTAACAGATCAAAAAATGCCAAAGGTAAGGAATGGAAAACGCCAACAGTTAGGACTGAAAGATGTCAAAGTTAGGACCAAAATGGCCGAAAAAAAAAAAAAAAAAAAAAAAAGGCAAAGTTTCCGATGTAAAAAAAATGTCAAAGGTTAGAACTGAAAAATGCCAATAGTTAGGATAAAATGCCAAAGTTAGCACTAAAAAATGCTAAAGTTAGGACTGAAAGTTGCCATAGTTAGGACTAACAAATTCCAAATGTTAGGATGCAGAAATAATAAGACTTAAAACTCGGGAAATGCACAAGGGTCACCCCCTAAAATGCCAAAGATTACAATTAAATATGCCAAATGGTAAATTAGAACTCGAGAAATGCCAAAGGCTAGGAGTGAGAGATGCCAAGGTTAGTACTGAAAAATGCCACAGAATCCAACAAATGCCAAAGGACTGGACCACAAAATGTCATGTGTTGTCTAGCCTGGGTTGGGGTAAGATTAAATACATTAGTTTTCCAGCAAAACACTAAATAAACCAATCAATAAAGTGACAATAACGGGCCCAGTAGTGAAGATGTATTAAAATGAAAGATGGACGGAAACACGAGTGGTGTATATAATCAGTATGGCACCAAATGCTAACTGTCAAGGCCGGCCTGTATTACTGGAGAAATATACTGGTGAAATTCTTCTGCCAACTCCCTAACATTGCCAACCACACGCACTTCATCATAGGACTCCGGATCAGTCCTATATGCTTTGGCAATTTGCTCACAGGTCCAATCCCATCTATTGCTGATGTACATGGCCACATTGAGACTGTGATATACACAAGTACCGTAATGATTACTCTGCAGCTAAATGGAGTTACAAACAAGCCGATCAGGGGGGCAATAGTTAACAAGATATTGAATAACTTGTAATGGTGGTGGATTACCTTCACTGTCAAAATAGTAAAAGCCATCATATTGATCTCTGTAGAGAACCACTGCATGTGTCCAACTCTCACACACATCCAGTATCAGAATAAACCCACAACACCGATCCAGAACATACTCGTGAAGATGCCCCTCCTCCACCCAGCAGAACCGTCCCTCAAAACGATGCCAAGTTAACAGCAGAACAACTTCATCTTTGTACAACAGCCTTACCTTATCCAGCTCCGGCACCCAGCTGTTTACACCCCTTACTAATCCCCTGCCAGACATTCTGTACAACGATAAAGGTTTCAGACAATAATACACCCGATAAGCAAGGAAAAGCTATGAAAGCGGAGGGAATCAGGAGAACTCACCAACAAACGCCCTTCTCTGATCACGATTCCACTCCAACTGAAGCATCGTTTTCTATCACATTATTTTATACTGGCCAGTCCAGGGTTACTACTCAGTTTAAAATTTACCGCCCGTCATATCTTCCGAAAGAGGAGGACGTGTTGGGGGTCGCTCTGTCTTTGACCCCTTTGGAAACCTAGATTCCGTGGCTCATTCTTTCTTAAGACATTCCTTCCTAGAGCATTGACCAAGTGGCTGTTATATCCGATTGTTATAATTGCTTGCACATCTCGGGAGGACTACAAAGTTTGAAAGCTACAGCGAGACATCCCGGAACGCTGCACATTCAAAATTCAAATCTGCCAAATTCAAACCAGCCAAATACAATCAGGACGGGCAAGGCTGGCGGATCGACATGGCCTCGAAGGACACCATTGGAGTGAAGCATGGAGGTGAACTGGGAGTTGTATCAGTAGCACAGATGAACTTGGCATTGTCTAGCGAAACGAGTGAGGATCCATTCACGGCTAGAAAGAAGAGGAAGAACAAGAAAAAGTCGCAGGGTTGCCAAATACAAATAGCTGATGCAGCAAAGAGTAATAACGACGATGAAAACTCCTTAATCAACAAGAAGAAGAAAGTAGACAATGACGAATGTGTGGTGGACAACTTTAGATCTGGAGCAGTCATGGATGTGGATAAGGAAGACACAGATGCAACCCATTTCTTCACCAACCAGAAAGACACTAATGAGGACTCTGGCCAAAGAAAGCGCCTGTATTTCCCCAGTGTGCTTGATATGGACTACCAGAGCAAGATGCAGTGGACGGTAAGACTTTTTAAGAAGTATCCTGATTTTGAGGTCTTATTTAAGGAGGGTAAATATAGACCGTATGTAACTGTGAAGGATGATAGGGCAGTTACGTTTCTAACTACTACAGGCTTTGAAGAGATTGTTTTGGAGAAACCTAGAGATGATGGAAAGTTTACCAAAGTGCTTGTGTTCAACTACCCAATATGTCTGGATCCGGAAGATTTGCTTGTTGATGAGCGAGTTGTTTGGGCCAAGCGCCGAGAGCTTAAACATAATGGTCAAACTAGTGTAAAACCGCAGGTGATTGCACTCATAAGAGGTGACATTCCAGAGAGAATATTTGTTCCTTGAATTGGGTTTAGGAGAGTGTCTGTATATGAGGAAAGGCCTGTTTTATGTTTTAAATGTAGTAGATGGGGTCACATGGCATTTAAATGTCAAAACAACTTTAGATGTAGGTTTTGCAGTAAGTACCATAGTTCAAAAATTGTTTGGATAAAATCAAGGAAAATGTGAAGATTGTGCCTAAATGCTGTAACTGTGGCGGTGAACACAATGCAAATTCAAGGCTGTGTAAAATGAGACCAGCTATGGGAGGCAACAGATCAGTGAACTCTGTGCAGTATTCATTAGCCAGTAAGCAGGTAAACAATCTTGTTACACCAGCTGTTAATGTATGGGAACGCAGAGAAGAAGAAAGGCGGCGACAGAGTGGAGTGGTCAACCAAATGAGAGAGAACTTGGCTTGTGATACACATGACAATAGTGTTATGCATGCACTCCAGGCAGAGATCAGGGAACTTAAAAAGGTAATTATGAGTATGCAGGATAAGATCACTAAAGTTTGTAATGTTAAAGACGTGCCTTCTATTGGAATTCGTAATAGTGGTGATTTCCAGAATGTTTCTTCTTCCAGGCAAAGAGGTGGGGGTAACCATTCACGTAAAGTAGTTGGAGTATGTGAGAGTACTCATGTACAGAATGCTTCTGGGTGGAGTGATGAGGGTAGCAGTTCAGATATGGTTGGTCAAACTAAAGTACTTTCTACGGATGTGAATCACTGTGAAATAAGGAATACTTTGCCACTGGAAAGGAAAGAAGTTAATAAAAAGCTGGTTAATAGGCTTGTTAGATACAGTATTGGATTATATGCAGCGGCCAAATGATCTGAAAACAAATGTAGTCACATTTGCCAAGAAATTTAGGGAGGAGATTATAGTAAATGGAGGGGTCGGATCTTAAAATTTTATCTTGGAATGTTAATGGTCTCCAAAAAAGGTCAACTGATGTCCATGCTTATGTTCTTTCCCATGATCTTGATATGATAACTTTCCAAGAGGTTGGTGTTAATGGTATAGGTTTTAAGCTGGCAGGATATCAAAGTTTTGAAATGCATGCAGATAATGCAAATAATACAAGAGGTCTGATGACACTGGTTAAGAATTGTATTCCTTCTGATATATTTACAGCTACGGCAATCAATGGTACTGAATGTCTATGTGTTAAGTTATATTTGAGGGATAGTGTGCTTTACGTAATCAATATGTACAATACGTACATACAGGCAAGTTAGATCTCGAGAATTTGTCCCTGTGTATTTTTGATGAGTGCTGTTTATTGGTAGGCGATCTGAATGGCCGGCATCATAATTTGGGAAGTAGAGGTAGTCAAAATAGGAATGGTTTTATATTGAATAACATCCTTAACTCACTGGAGAATGTACGAGTCTTAGGGAACGGAAAACCTACACATACAAGAGGTGGCAGGATTGATTATGCATTACTTTTTAACGTGTGTGAATATACAGGTGATGCTTCTGTTGTTGGTGAACTTGTGAGTGATCACTTTGCAGTTGAAGTTTCTTTAGGCATAGGTAAGATATCTCATAATAAAAGACGAAAAAGGTATAACTTAAAAACAGATAAAAAAGCTGCATTCATACAGAAGGTTGGCGAGTGGTATAGAAATTATAAGTATGTTAATGGTCATGGTAATGATGAAAACAAATTTTATGACGACTTGCTGTCTGTGGTTGATGGTATTTTAGATGCCCCTAAGCAGAATTGTAACAGAAGTACGAAAAAACTAATGTATGCAAATGACAAGGTGGTTCAGGGTTGAAACAAGTTGCTACGAAAAGCTCAAAGTAATTGGAGCAAAAATCCGGATGATAATCGGAGTAGAGAAACTGGTGCAAATAGCTGATGGCACATCAGAGATAAGAAAGAAGATGAGAGGGAAATATTGGCTTAATTTCTTGGAAGCTATTTCCTTTACTAAAACCATTGGGGGTGTATGGAACCAAGTCAATAAAGTGAGAGGGAAAAAGAATAGATTTGTTGCTCACCCCGTCCCGAAGGGTGAGGCAAATGAGTTGATGAAGAAGTGGGCTACTGCTGCTAGTTTCAGTGGTCTCCCACACAATGTCCAAGCTTGCTTGAGGGATGAGAGGTATAAAAGAAGACAACTTGTGACACTGCAAGCGGCAGTGAATGATGAGACTGGTTTACCATTTACACAGGATGAACTTTTGTCTGGCATTAAGAAGGGCAAGTCAACTGCTCCTGGTGAAGATGGGATGACATATGATGTGATTAATTGTTTAATTTTGATGGAAGATAGCCCTTTGTTAGATTTAATTAATCTTTCTTATAAGAATGGTAGATTACCTATCAAGTGGAAACATGCTCTTATTGTACCTATACCCAAGGGGAATGGACAGTATAGACCTATTTCATTAACATCTTGTTTATGTAAACTAATGGAAAGACTTATACTTAATAGGTTATTATTTGTGATTGGAGACCAATTATCTCCAAATATGTTTGGCTTTATAAAAGGGAGAAGTACTTCTGATTGTGTTATCAAGGTTTTAAGTAGTGCTAATGTTAAGTGTAGGGTATTTGTGGATTTAAAAGGCGCTTTTGACTGGGCCAATAGTGATGTTATTTTAGAAGAGCTTGATAACAAGGGCGTTAAGGGTGCTTTACTGAGGTGGACTGAGAGCTATTTAACTGAAAGGAGAGCAAAGATATGGTATCAAGGATGTGAATCAGAAGAAATGATGGAATTAGGCACGCCTCAAGGTAGTGTGCTTAGTCCTACTCTATTTAATGTCCTGATGGATAAAATAGCTAGGCATAGTTTTCCCAGAGGTACTGAAGTTACTATTTATGCTGATGATAATACAATGTAATAACGAAGCAACCTTGACAAGGGCTATGGCAGAATTACAAAACCTGTACTTGCGCATGGGACTGGTGGTCAATGAGGATAAATGTAAAATTCAATCAAGGATGATTAATGGAAATAACTTTGTAATTAGCATGGGACTGGTGGTCAATGAGGATAAATGTAAAATTCAATCAAGGATGATTAATGGAAATAACTTTGTAATTAATGAGAGTGTTGGAAAAAGTCAGCTCTTATAAGTACCTTGGTATGTACATAGGTTTTAATAAGACTGTGGATGAAGTTAATTACTTAAAAGATGTTTGTCTGGCAAGATTGAGACCCTTGCAAGTGTTAGCAAATAGAGGTAGTGGTGCAGGGGTTCCCGTCTTAAGGGTGGTGTACATCACCACGGTGCGTTCAGTTACTGACTATGCAGCGCCGGTGCTGATGAATTACTCCGAGTGGGAACTGAGACCTTTAGAAATTATACAAAACAAAGCTATGAGAATAATTTTGGGTTGTTCTTTAAGTACAAGGGTACAATTAATGAGGTTAGAGTTAAACTTGCCAAGCATTATAAACCGAATCCAGGAGGTGGCTGCTGTAGCTGCTGTTCGTATGATTAGGAGAGGAGAGAAAACCCTGAAAATGGCTGTTGATACCTTAACAGGCTATACAGGTGTTCCTGTTAAATGTAATACTTATATTAAGCCACTGTACAGAGTTATGATGAAATATGGTATTGTAAAGTACTGTGTCAGACTGAAAAAAGGAGTATGTCTTAAGCCTTGGTTATGTTGTAGACTGAATGTTAATATTTATTCTTTGGAGTATAAAAAAAGGGACTGGAACAACTATGAGTTGAAGCAATTATTTCTATCCAAAATTAGTACAGTGCCAAAATGTAACTCCATCCACATGTACTGTGATGGTTCTGTTAATGATGTGAGGGTTGGGTGTGGAGTTATTGTGCGGGAATATTATGACAATGATGCATGTGTTGAAATGCTGTCCAAGAGAATTGAAGATGGGACTTCCACCACTGCTGCTGAATTGCATGCCATTCATGAAGGCCTGAAAATGGTGGTGAATAAAAGAAAGGATGTGTTTGTTTTTGTTGATTGTCAGAGTGCTCTGTTTGCCCCAAACAGTAAAAGACCTGTCGACACTGATTTAGTTACTCAATGTAAGGAATTAGTATATGTGATAGAAGGGCATGGATGTTTTGTAAATTTTTTCTGGGTACCCTCTCATGTTGGTATTCATTTAAATGAGATTGCTGATAATTTGGCTAAGGATGCAACTAATAAGGATGTTATTGATATAAAGAGTATCATAAGTCTTAACAGAATTGAGAAAGGAATGAGGCTTAAGAAAGGTGTATGGGAATCAGATGAGGTTCAAAGAATCATAAACAATGGCAGTGCAAGTATGAGGCATTATTTGTTTGTTTCAGAGAATACACACAGCACATGGTAAGGCTTTATCCAAAGTAGACACATTTATAATGAGACTGCGGTTGGGTTATAAATACTGTTAGCAGTATATTGATGGTGAGTGTTTCTTGTAAATTATGTGGTGAATCACGTAAGCATACATTACAACATTATGTATTGGAATGTAATAAGTTAGCAGAATTTCGGAATACCAGTATTGGTAATGTAACACACCAGGTCTGTTATTTCTTGAAAAATGATGTATGTTCTAAAATTGTTAAAAAGTTTCGCAAGTTTTATTGGAATAAGTGATTTAGGCACTGTATCATATGTAAGGTACCGGGTATATTGATTAGATATATTTTTTTTTTACTCTGTTGGTGGGTATATTAGCATGCTAATACACCCCATTTGATGTAAACCTTTACATCAATAAATCTTTTGAATTTGAATTTGTTCTTACTTCTTTAAATTAGACCTGATTTGTTGCATTATATGGGAAGCTAAAGCAAGAAAAACACGGATTCTGCTAAATAAAACCTATTTGTGTTGTCAATATTTTTCTTCAATTCAAACAAATCACAAATTCAAGGCAAATTTATTCATTAGTATCGCTATTATAATTAATTCCCTATTTTATGTAAAACTTTCAAATTTTAATAATAACCAGTATATACTTCTTGTCCTAATTCAATGACTACGATGGAAGTGTGGAATAATGAAGACTTTTTTTTTTTTTTTCGTTAATTTTGAAATGACTATATTTTGTTATACTTCTTTTACAATAATCTAATCCTGACTGTCGACTCTAATTTTCATGTAACCTAGCTCAGCTGCAAAAACGGACAATGCTACAGCTCTACAGCCTTTCCATAGCAGTTCTTTAATCACAGTCTAAGGATGACTTGTTACAGTTCAGCAATGATGACGGGCAGATTGCAATTGTCGGCCAAGTCAGAGGAATATAGTTAGGATTAGTGGACTACTGGTAGCCTATATCCTTGTAATGCCCTAAATAAGTAAGCTATCTGAGGAATAACTATTTCACAAAGGATTTTAACTCAGCTGCAGGATTAACAAGTCTCCATACCAGAATTAATATTGTTGGACATTTAGCTTTGGTGTTGGAGACGGACGCGTATCCCCTAAGTTAGCCCTGCCTACCTACTGGCCAGTGGTAATTTACGGGTACTGTACTTATCTTGGCTGATGAATGTTTGGGTATACTGGCGGTTGTAGTACCACCATATGGTTAGTACACTGCTGGCAACTATAATTATGTTATATTGTCATCTCTCTCTTTCTGTCTCCCATTCTTTATTTTCTATATTAGCTCTCGTTTTACTTTGCTTTGTTTTCTCTCATATTCTATCTTTATTTTTACATTATCTCTTTCACGCAAAACTTTCTTTCAATTTTATCATCCTTTCTTTCTGCGTTGTAATACATCATCACAAACTACAAGAGAGGTGGGAGGCGATAGGAAATAAAATGATCATGATTAGTACTAACCTACTTTACCAGCGCCATCATCACAGGCATCATCATCACCACCATCATCGCTACGATCACTACCACTTTTATCATCGCATCCACGATCACTGTCATCATCATCATCATCATCATCGCTACGATCACCAACACTTTTATCATCGCATCCACGATCACTGTCATCATCATCATCATCATCATCGCTACTAAAATGCCCGCGACCGGACCTTCCGCCCCGCCACCCCCCACACCACCACCGGGCCATCACCACCCCACCACCCGAGGAGGAGATAACGGTCAGATTAGTGACCCGGGACAAGAGGGTCATCCGACCACCTCTGACCTGGGCCCCTTCTCCCCGCAACTACCCCAACACCAGGTGAGCCCAGACCCGCAACAAGTTATACGGCGGGTTAACCCTCGACAGCAGTGGGGTGGGACTGATACGTCAGTCCCTCGTAGTCTTGTGGTGACGACCACAACTTCACCCCAACGGGACAGGAGGTCCCTAGGTGAGCCACGGGGTGTTTCCACCTACTGCCACCGCGAGCCACGAGGAAGTCCCTTCCTCTGCCGCAGTAACCCACGTGAGCCACGAGGGGCTTGTCTCCTCTGCCACAGTGAGCCACGAGGGCGTAATACCCTCTGCCACTATCAGGACAGGAGGTCCTTTGACGAGGGAAGAGAGCCCTCTATAACAAATAGGGCAGGAGGCCCAATAGTGGATTGTACGGGGCTCACGCCCCTAGCCACTCTAAGGGTAAGAGACCCTCACACACCGCCACAAGTGGGTCCCAGTACCGATCAACCTGGTGCCACGGCAATTATAAAGACAAGAGAGAGAGTCGCCTCTGTGCTGCCCTCCATAAGTGTAAGACAGACCACGGCCTCCGTGTGTCCTCTAGAGCCAGCTAACTCCTGCAGGAGTAGCCGGACACCACCCGGGGGAGTTACCCCTAAAGTGTCACCTGAACAGAGGCCTGGTCCCAGTCGGGACCTACCTCCTACCCCCGGGAAATTCTTGTCCTCCCCAGGTACCAGCGGGAGACGAGGCCGCAGCCCACACCTGACGGCGCGTTCCCCGGTAGACTTCCGCAGTCCTCGGACCCCTAGGCGAGCCCGGCAACCCGTCAACGCCGACCTCCCCCTGCCGCAGACCCTACGACGTCAGGCCCGTCTGCTACACCTGTTTGGCCCCAGTCCCTAGGGCCAACACAGACAGGCCTCCCTTCACAGTGACCAGAGGAGGGCCTATAACAGGTCGAGACCCCAGGCAAGAGGGTCTCCCTGTACCGTGACCAGAGGAGGACCTACAACAGGTCGAGACCCCAGGCAAGAGGGTCTCCCTGCACCGTGACCAGAGTGGGGACCTACACCTTACAGTGACAAAGTGATATCGCCCCAGAAACTCGGGCAAGAATAGTGACTTCCCCTTCCCTGTACTGATCCAGTGACAGAGTGAACCAGCGGGAATACACCAAAAAGTGTCCGTAAATACCTTCCCCTAACAAAGACTATAAGTTCTGGGTTCATCCGAACAGTGCTATCCCAAAGTCCAATCTAGAGTAGTCCCCCCCCCATTGTCAGTGTACGCACGGGCGAGAGTTGCCGCGCCGAGCCTAAACAGTGAACTCTAGTGCTCTACCTCCCTTGCTAACTTATAGTAATAATCCCTCCTCGGCTCATCAAGCCCAGACATCTCCATTGCCCCGACACGCTAAGACCTTTTGGACTTTGATACAAGTGAATCCCATCCACTTACGGACTCTTAACCTATTATAAAGCATAATTAAGGAGTGTGTGAATATCCCATATTACATTAACGTAACTCTGTATGTCTGTATCCTCTGTTTATAATACCATCCTATGTGATATTGTTAAGGTGTTGTAATTAAGGTAATAGATGTGTTAAAGGTGGACTGCCTAGTTTTTATGTCCTGTTCCCTTGTTAGTGCATTACTTCCGGTCCGGAAAAAGGACCCCGTTCAGTAGCTAGTGTCTTTAGTACGAGGAGTCGGCCTAAAAACACTCAGCATAACAGCTACGATCACCACCGTTTTTATCATCGCATCCACTGTCATTGTCATCACCACCACTTTTATCATCACATCCACTATCACTATCATCATCATTATCGCTACGATCACCACCACTTTTATCATCGCTTCCACTATCACTGTCATCATCATCATCATCACCATCCTCATCATTGCAACGATCACCACCACTTTTGTCATCGCATCCACTATCTGTCATCATTATCATCAACATCATCATCATCATTGGTATGATGTCACGGAACCTCCTAACTGGTTCCAGCGGGGGTAAGGCTGAAGGGAAGGTCCTAGAGAAACGCAGAGGACTGGGGACGACTTTATTACTGAAGATACAGGCAGGGCAGAAAACAGGGTACCAGCGTGTAGTAACAGGGAGAAAAGTGAGGAACTAACTGAGACTGGGCTGGCTAGCTAGATGCGGCGTTGTCACGTCTAACTGACACATGGGACATATATATACAAGTCATTGAGTCAGCGAGACACAGTACATACAGTACAGTAGTATGGCAACATGGTATTATTGCATATCTATTCCTTTACAGGTGGCTTTACATTGAGTGACAAGCCAAATGGTTTCCTGTAAGCCAAGAAACCATTTACAACTCTGGGTGATAACCATATGACCAACTCATACGTGCTTCCTACGTGTCAGCAAGTGGGTTGGTGGAGGGTTAGTGCCCCTCCCCGTAAAACAAATAACTCAAAGTCAAATGGCCATCCCTTACGGGATTATGGCGTCTGGCAATAGATGGATATCTATACACCTCCCCCCTCCCTTTACGTTCTTAGTTCACTCTCGAGCGGATCTTACGAGACGAGTAGAGCGGCGAGGGTCAGTGGAGTGGTCAAGTGAGGACCTTGGTGTCGTCTGCACGGAGTGACTTATGCTGGAAGTTACTGTTCCGCTCAGTGCGCATGGGCAAAGTGGCCGTTTAGCTTCTGCTTTGAAAGTATCCGTATGTTATCTCAAATTTTGCGCCATTTATCAAATACATGTGTCAGGAAGATAGTTGGATGTCTTATCGACCTGTAGGTAACTATAGGTCGATATATAGATACATATAAATAAAGATATATATGTATGTTACAGGCAGATTGTGAAATTAGTCATTTTGTGAATTAAGATTAGCTTAGTTTAGGTTTATTTAGGTTAGGTTGATCTAGGATAAGGTTAGGTTGTTAGGTTAATTTAGCCTTAATAGAGAAGGAAACGGTAACTTCCAGCATAAAGTCACTCCGTGCATATATATATATATATATATATATATATATATATATATATATATATACCGTCTGCTCAGGAAGATTTAAATATAGAAACAGGAGAGTTGAGGCTTGCAGAAGTGGAGAAAGCAGTAAAACAGTTAAAGAATAATAAGGCACCAGGGGAGGATGGTTTATTTTCGGAAATGTTTAAAGTGGAGGGGGATAGATTAATAATGATCTTGACCAAGCTATTCAATAAGATATGGGTGACGGGGTTACTACCATCAGTTTGGAAGAATGGTGTAATTGTTAAAGTTCCGAAGAAGGGAGACCTGAGTGAACGTGGTAATTGGAGGGGAATCTCTTTGTCACCGATAGCTTTGAAAGTTTTCAGTAGAGTGTTGTTAAATAGGTTGGAGCCGGTGGTTGAGGGTATTCTGAGGGATGAACAGGCTGGTTTTAGAAAGGGACGTGGTTGCAATGATCAGATCTTTATAGTTAGGCATTTGATGCAGCAAGTTAATGAAATGAGAGTACCGTTAAGTCTTTGTTTTGTTGATTTTGAAAAGGCTTTTGATAGTGTTTCGAGAGAGACTATGGGGAAGATCATGAGACATTATGGAATACCAGAGGAGTTTGTGAGGGTCATTATGAACATGCATGAGGACACATTTTGTGAAGTGATGGTTGATGGTTGTCTGAGTGATTCGTTTGAAGTCAAGTCCGGAGTAATTCAAGGTTCTATCGCCTTTACTATTTATATTGGTCATTGATTACATTATGAAACGCGTTGGAACAGAAACCGGTGCAGGTATACTTTGGGGAGAGAACAGGAAACTTTTGGATTTAGATTATGCTGATGATATAGTTTTGATTTGTGATGGGCCAGAAGAGATGCAGAGAGTGTTGGACTGTTTGGTGAGTGAAGGTCGCAAGGTGGGTTTGGTTATTAATTGTGGAAAAACTGAAATAATCAATATGAATATGGAAAATGCACAGGAATGTGTAATTGGAGGTATGGTTGTAAAGCAAGTTGATAGGTTTAAATATTTAGGTACTTATTTAGCCAAGGATGGTTCTTTGAACTTTGAATTCGAGGAAAGGTTAAAGAAGGCTAATCAGGCAATGGGAATGCTTAAAAATATTTGGAATAATAACAATTTCTCTGTGCATACAAAAATCAAACTTTATAAGGTAATGGTTAGGAGTATCTTAATTTATGGACACGAGTCTTGGTACAGCACAGTGACTATGGAAAATAAATTCTTGGTGTTTGAAAATAAAGCACTTAGAAGAATATTAGGAGTTAAGTGGTGGGAAAGGCTACCAAATAGTAGAATTAGAGAAATAACGGGAGTGCAGCCGATCGATGAATATGTTAGATTCTCACGATGGAAGTGGCTAGGACATGTGTACAGGAGACAGGGAATAGTACGAGGTACACCAGGGTGGGTGGCACTTGGTAGGAGAGGTAGAGGAAGGCCAAAAGAGACGTGGGTGAGGACAATGAGACGGGAAGCTGGAGATGAGTCTTGGGGAGATCTTGAGGAGTTGGCACAAGATAGGATGTGGTGGTGTGAGTTCATCGAGGCCCTATGCATCCCCGAGGGTGCCACAGGAAATGATTGACTGATTGATTGATATATATATATATATATATATATATATATATATATATATATTAACCCCGAGAGCAGTTATCATTTTCCCCATTCACTGGAGTAAAAAAAAAAAAAATCCACATATTCTTTGAAATTGCAGAACTTTCATTCACATGTCATGTTTTAGGTTGTTATGTACCCATTGCCATGCGGTATCCAGTCTGCCCATTTGCTCTGATACAGGATCGGTGAAGCAGAGTTAAATTGTTTTTATTTACCCTGATAGACTATACTTGAAGTGAAGTCTGACAAACTGATCCATATAGCGAAGACCCTCACGGCATGGTACAGCAGCAGGCACATGATTTGGTGGTTCATCGACATCCTGCTGATCTTCACCACCATTGTCTTCTGCAGGGAGCTGTCCTGGTAGCTGTCCAAGTATATTGATATTTCCATCTTTGCTGATGTTATGCAACATAGCACAAACCACAATGATCTTGCATATTTCTGTTGGAGGGCTGACTCATATTTCAATGTTGAGAACAGGGAATCGACACTTCAGCTGTCCAATTCCTCTCTCCACAACACTTCAGGTTTTCTTGTGTGCCCTGGAAAGAATGGTGTAGTTTAGTAGAAGTGTACTGTACTTCAAGGTACATTAGCGCATAAAGCTAAAAAAAAATTAAAACTGGTAAAAAAAAAAAATAGTATCTCATCCAATATTTAATGGACAAAATGATTGGGTTAAGCAATGTTTATTCAAAGTGTTAGAGGAAGTTGAACTCGTATGAACCATAAAACTGACTGACTTTTTTTTCTCTGTCTCCATATATATATATATATATATATATATATATATATATATATATATATAAGTAATCCCCCCAATATCCAATGTACTGTAATAGAGCCAAAGGCACGTCCGGAAAGTGGTCCTGTCCGGATATTGGGGCCCAGCCTCCTGGACTTGTACTTATGGACCCTAACTCAGAAAAACACCAATACAACTCCCTCTGGACATGCATTGCACCTATTTAAGACCCAAATCACAACAATTAGGGACATAAAAGACTGAAATAAATGCAAAAGAACCATAAAACGAGGTTTTTGAGGTGAGTTTATACAATATTAAACATTCTGGGTACTTACAAGTCCCTGGTTCCTGGACTGGTAGTTATGGACCCTAACCTAGCCTAACTCAGAAAAACACCTCCCTACTGCACATGCATAGCACCTAAGACCCTATTCACACCAATAAGGGACATAAAAGAGTGAAATGAGGTGTTAGAGGTAAGTACAGTATGGAAAATACAGTACAATATGAAACATTCTGGGTACTTACAGCAAGTCCCTGGCCATCTCAATGAATAATCCGCCTCCTCTCAGACTCTGACAGTAAGAAGGAGTTCCTGAAGCACTTGCAGTACACTGTCCATGAAGTCTTGCACTGGACTTAGTCATTTGCACTTAGAATTCCATTCTCTTAATACTGCGCACTCTTGTCTTACTTGTGCTCCATTGTCTATCTATCTATATACCTAGGCTGCTTCCCCCCAGGAAAGGGAGGTAGCCGAGACAGGACGACACACTCCCCATTTACTCATCCACTCAAACACATTCATTAGCATCTTAGCCCCAAAGAGGAGAACGGACAGATCCTCACCGCACCACACCAAACAAGGGTCAACTGCGCAATGCAATCAGTGACATCCGCAACAGGGCCCGACAGCAGAACTGGTTTACCCCTGCCACATCATAAGAGACCCATCCCCTTATCCGCACCTGACCTGACTAGCTGATCAGACCAAATGCGGGAGAATATACCCTCAGGGCTGCGTCATCACTTATTCATTCACAATTTCTCTCCATTTATTTCTGTCACTCTTCCTTGCTCAACAGACATCCCTCTCGCATCCAGTGCTCTCTTCACATTGTCCATCCATCCTGTTCGTGGTCTTCCTCTCAGCCTTACACCTCTCACATCAGATCTAGTTATCTTTTTCACCAGTCGCTTATTATCCATTCTCTCCATATGCCCAAACCATCGCAACACCCTCTGCTCAACTCTATCAGCCATCTCCCGAACAACTCCAGTTCTCCTTCGCACTTCATCATTTCGCATTCAATCCATACACGTCACTCCACACATACTCCTCAGACACCTCAACTCCATTACATTCAAACTTTTCCTCTCTGCTACACCCATATTCCATGTTTCAGCCCCATATAACGCAGTCGGTACCACAACACCCTCATACAGCCTTCTCTTTACATCCATTCTAAGCGAACGACATTTAAACACTTTTTTCATTCCTCCCAGCACCTTTCCTACTTCATTTATTCTAAATTTCACTTCTGCAACTATTCTTCCGTCCACAGCAACATGTGACCCTAGATATTTAAAACACTCTACCTCCTCAAGCAACTCACCATTCAAAACTATATTCATCCCCCTACCATCTATCAACCTCGTACACTTCATCACTTTACTCTTATTCTCATTTACTTTCAATTTCCTCCTTTCACACACCCTTCCAAACTCCTCTACCAACTGTCTCAATCTCTCCTCTGAATCAATCACCAGTGCAGTATCATCTGCAAACAGCAGCTGCTTCAGATTCCACTCTCCACCATCAACATTCACCAGACTCAGACCTCCACCTATAACTCTTGCATTCACCTTACACCATCCATGTAAATATTAAACAACCAAGGCGACATCACACATCTCTGTCGCAGCCCCACTCTCACGGGAAACCAATCACTCACAGCATTTCCTACTCTTACACACGCTCTGCTATTTACATAAAAACTTTTCACCCCTATTAGTAACCTACCATCAAGTCCATACAATCTTAACACAGTCCACAAAGCTCCATTGTACCTTAATGAAATAAGTGTTGCACTCAGCACTTAAAAGTCTTTCCACACATAAAACCATTTTCTAAACATAACACACTCTAGTTAATTTATGTTACATTGAAAGTCAATTAAATCTTTGTCTTTTCACTCAGAATTCTAATTCCTTAACAATATGCACGTTTTTTTTCACTGCACAACACTGTAAATTCCCGTGTGGTCTAATGGAGAAGTTCTAGGCGTTTAATCACTGGGGCCCAAGAGCCCCATCTCCCTGTCGCAGTCCGGGTGTTCCAGGTAGTCGAGAACAAACTCTAGGTGTTCCCGGAGTGCGCTCAGCTTGGGGATGGCTGGAGTTGTGTCATGCTGAGAGGAGTCTGCATCATCGTCGCCGTCCTCGTCGGAATCTTCAAGCTGGGTACTGACACCTGCAACTGAAGATGCGATCTCGATATCAGACAAGGTCTGATACCCAGGATCACCCTCGTCGTCATCCAACCACTCACACACATCGTCCACATCAACATCGTCGCCATGCGTACGTAGACGTGCATGGAAGTCATCCACGTCAAAACCTAGGAAATCGTACTCCACATCCGTTCCGAGAAGCAGACGAGACCAACCATTTTCCATAGTCTTGACAGGGATTTCCTTCCACGCACTGGCCCAGTTGTAGATGGCAGACGATGTTGTAGCGGCGAAGGTTTTCCAAAGTCTGCTGGCCTAGAGTGTCCCATCCCTCCCTGCGCTCGTCCTCGTCCTCGAAAACAACCATCACCTCGTCCAGGAACTTCCGTCGGTACAGCCTCTTCGTTGCCACGATCACTTCTTGGTCCATCAGTTGGATGAGAGCAGTAGTATTAGGTGGCAGAAACATGCACCTAATGCGGCCATTCTCAGCCACAAAGTCCTTGTTGCACGGGTGAGCAGGTGCATTGTCGAGGAGAAGGAGGGCCTTTACCTGGTCGCGAGGGATTCACAGTTTCTCTGTCTGGTAATGGATGACCTCCTTGACGAAATGGCGGTGGAACCAGTCTTTGAAGATCTTGGCAGTGAACCATGCCTTCAAGGAATGGTACCAGACGACAGGAAGGACATCCATCACCCCACGAAGACACCGAGGCTGCTTTGCACGGCCAACAATAACAGGATTCAGCCGTTGCATGCCATTAGAATTGGCACAACACAAAGCAGATATCCGTTGCTTGTAGAGCTTGCGGCCAGGTACACGCTTCTCCTTCTCCTCGGCTAGAGTGTTCGTAGGCAAAGAGCGATAGAATAAGCCAGTTTCGTCAGCGTTGTAGACTTGACCGAGAGTGAGGCCCTCCCTGTTGATCAAGCACTTCACCTTGTGCCTAAACTCATCTACTCCATCCTCGTTGGCGTCCAAAGCTTCGCCATGAGACTTATGGTTGGTAAGGCCACGTCGTAACTTGAACACGAAGAGCCAACCTTCGGATGCCTTGAAGTCTAGGGCATCATGAAGCCTTGCGAACTTCTCAGCAGCAGCCTTCAGCTCCATACCACGCACCATCACACCAGCAGCACGTTGCTGTTGATACCAAATCAATGTGGAGCGGTCAACTTTGCATACTTGGGAGTAAACATCACCTTCCTCTCCATGTTACATTTGCTTTTCAATGAGAAGTCAGCCGTGTTCCTGCATGAGTTTGTCTTGGGATCTCTTGATATCAAACAAAGTAGATCGAGCCAGGTTGAATTCATGAAGGATGCGTGAGGAAGACCATCCCGCATCCACCTTGTCCAATATCTCCCTCTTCTTCTCCAGAGTCAAAACCACTCTCTTCCTCTTCTCAGGCGGCGGGGCCATCATCACACACACAAAGAAGAGGCACGAGAGCAGCAGGAGAGCCTGCAGCAGGTAAGGTACCACCACAAAAGCGAGCACGTGGGCGGCCATGACGACGAGCGTGCACACACAATGAGAGACGGGCGGTAAGTGGGGAGGATGCAGGGGCGCTGTAGCGGACATCGGTGGAATGACGCACCAAAACACAGCTGGCTCATGCCGCGCGCGCCAACTTCAAATTACAGGTGGGTAAAAGTGATTTTTTTTTTTTTTTTTTTTTTTTTTTTTTGGGAATATTGGATCCTGGGACGAAAATTTCCGGTAATTGGGGATGTCCGGAAATTGGGCGTCTGGATATTATGGGGATTACTTATATATATACCGGTATATATATATATATATATATATATATATATAGTAATCCCTCTAATATCCGAACGCCCAATATCCGAACATCCCCACTCACCGGACATAATCGTCCCGGGATCCAATATTCCCAAAATGGTCCGAAAACCGCACCCAAAAAAAAAAAAAAAAAAAATCCCGCCCATAATTTGAACTTGGCGCACGGGACAGCTTTGTTGTGGCGCATCATTCCTCCGACGTCCACTAGAGTGCCCCTGCATCCTCCCCACTTTCCACCTGTCTCTTGTCGCAAGTGCACGCTCGTCGTCATGGCTCCCCACGTGCTCGCTTTTGTGGTGGTGCCTTACCTGCTGCTCTTGTGCCTCTCCTTCATGTGGGTGATAATGGCC
Source organism: Coenobita brevimanus (assembly GCF_032717465.1). Classification (NCBI taxonomy): domain Eukaryota; kingdom Metazoa; phylum Arthropoda; class Malacostraca; order Decapoda; family Coenobitidae; genus Coenobita; species Coenobita brevimanus. The sequence continues at coordinate 63,985,338 of NC_137054.1, forward strand.
CCGCCGCCTGAGAAGAGGAAGAGAGTGGTGTCGAGTCTGGAGAAGAAGCGGGAGATATTGGAGAAAGTAGATGCGGGGTGGGCTTCTTCCCGCATCCTCCGCAAGTTCAACCTGGCCCAATCTACTTTGTTTGATATTAAGAGATCCTGAGACAAACTCATGCAGTACACGGCTGACTTCTCATCGAGAAGCAAACGCAACGTGGAGAGGAAGGTGATGTTTACTCCCAAGTTTGCTGAAGTCGACCGCTCCACGTTGATTTGATACCGACAACAATGTCCTGCTGGTGTGATGGTATGTGGTATGGAGCTGAAGGCTGCTGCTGAGAAGTTCGCCAGGCTTCACGACGCCCTAGACTTCAAGGCATCCGAGGGTTGGCTCTTCGCGTTCAAGTTACAGCATGGCCTTACCAACAGTAAAGCTCATGGCGAAGCTTTGGATGCTAAAGAGGATGGAGTTGACGAGTTTTGGCACAAGGTGAAGGGCTTCATCAACAGGGAGGGCCTCACTCTCGTTCAAGTCTACAACGCTGACGAAACTGGTTTATTCTATCGCTCTTTGCCAACGAACACTCTAGCCGAGGAGACAGAGAAGCGTGTACCTGGCCGCAAGCTCTCCAAGGAATGGATATCTGCTTTGTGTTGTGCCAATGCTAACAGCATGCACCGGCTTAAGCCCGTTATTGTTGGCCGTGCAAAGCAGCCTCGGTGTCTTCGTGAAGTGATGGATGTCCTTCCTGTCGTCCGGTACCATTCTTTGAAGGCATGGTTTACAGCCCAGATCTTCAAAGGCTGGTTCCACCGCCACTTCGTCAAGGAGGTCATACATTACCAGACGGAGACACTGGGAATCCCGCGCGACCAGGTAAAGGCCCTCCTTCTCCTCGACAATGTACCTGCCCACCCATGCGACAAGGACTTGGTCACTGAGAATGGCCAGATTAGGTGCATGTTTCTGCCATCTAATATGACTGCTCTCATCCAACCAATGGACCAAGGAGTGATCTTGGCAACAAAGCGCCTATACCGATGGAAGTTCCTGGACGAGGTGATGGTTGTTCTTGAGGACGAGGAAGAGCACAGGGAGGGACGTGACACGCGAGGCCAGCGGCCTTTGGAAAACCTTCGCCACTACAACATCAAGTCTGCAATCTACAAATGGGCCAGTGCATGGAAAGAAGTCCCTGTCAAGACTCTAGAAAATGGTTGGTCTTGTCTGCTTCTCGGAACGGATGTGGAGTACGATTTCCTAGGTTTTGACGTGGATGACTTCCATGCACGTCTACGTACGCATGGCGACGATGTTGATGTGGACGATGTGTGTGAGTGGTTGGATGACGACGAGGGCGATCCTGGGTATCAGACCTTGTCTGATATCGAGATCGCATCTTCAGTTGCAGGTGTCAGTACCCAGCTTGAAGATTCCGACGAGGACGGCGACGATGATGCAGACTCCTCTCAGCATGACACAACTCCAGCCATCCCCAAGCTGAGCGCACTCCGGGAACACCTAGAGTTTGTTCTCGACTACCTGGAACACCCGGACTGCGACAGGGAGATGGGGCTCTTGGGCCTTGTGGAGGAAGTGCGTGTTTCAGGCAGCGCATCATCAATCGTCAGAATCGTCGTTCCTTACGTCAATCAACGATTGACAGTTTTTTCAGGCCCATGACCCCTGCTGTGCCCAGCCCTGGCTCCACTCCGTTGCCTCCCCAAGACAGGCCCTCATGCTCTGAGCCACAGGCGAACACATCAGCCACGGTGGAGTCACCGCTCGACGTGAGTTTGCGTCTGTCTTCAGAGTCGTCTGCAGTGGGTATGCCATCACCACGACCCAGCGACACACCCCTAGGTCACCTGCCAGTGATACTCTCAGACTCTGACAGTGAATAGACGCCAAGAACTTCTCCACTAGACCACACGGGAATTTACAGTGTTGTGCAGTGAAAAAAACAGTGCATTGTGTTAAGGATTTACAGTTGTGAGTGAAAAGACAATTTTTGAACTAAATTTAACATAAATAGACGTGTGTGTTTTTGCTTTAGAAAATGGTTATAAGAGTGGAAAAAGTTAAAGTGCAGAGTGCAACACTTAGTAAGTTACAATGGAGCATAAGTTAGACGAGTGCGCACTGTGAAGAGAACGGACTTCTGAGTGCGAATGACTAAGTTCAGTGCAAGACTTCATGAACAGTGTACTGCAAGTGCTTCAGGAAATCCTTCTTACTGTCAGAGTCCAAAAGGAGGCGGTTATTCATCGAGATGGCCATGGACTTGCTGTAAGTAGGCAGAATGTTTCATACTGTACTCTACTGTATTTTCCATACTATACTTACCTCAAACACCTCATTTCACTCTTTTATGTCCCTTATTGGTGTGAATATGCTGTGTCTTTGGTGCTATGCATGTGCAGTAGGAAGGTGTTTTTCTGACTTAGGCTAGGTTAGGGTCCATAACTACCAGTCCAGGAGCCAAGGACTTGTAAGTACCCAGAATGTTGAATATTGTATGAACCTACCTCAAAAACCTCATTTTATGCTTCTTTTGCATTTATTTCAGTCTTTTATGTGCCTTATTGGTGTGATTTGGGTCTTAAATAGGTGCTATGCATGTCCAGAGGGAGTTGTATAGGTGTTTCTCTGAGTTAGGGTCCATAAGTACAAGTCCATAAGCTGGGGCCCAATATCCGGACAGGACCACTATCCGGACCTGCCTATGGCTCTATTACGTCGGATATTGGAGGGATTACTATATATATATATATATATATATATATATATATATATATACTCTTGAGTTTTACCCCATGAACCATCCAAATTACTATTGTGGGAAAGTGAAATACAGTGACCTTTTATCCAGTATGGTAATCGGATCACACATCATTGCCACACTGGACTAACTCCACACTGAACAAATAATAAACTTTATGGGGAAAATTATTTAGATAAGACAAGACTAATTCATGGCAAAAAAATCACCAGAATGTTGTAAACAGTAATAGGCAAACACAGAAAATTGCAGTTTAACATATGTATTGCAACACCATGAGATTATTGTATGGCATGAGAAATTAGGGCAGGTAGGAAAAAAAAATGTCCAACATATGGTGAAACTGCAGGAGAGTCCCTATGCACAGAATTTGCATTTGTATTTTTGTCACAATACTAAGTATCACTGTGGTAAATTTAAAAAGTTGCAGAAATCCATACAGATACTTTTGAATCTATCAGCCTGACAACGTATCAGTTTAACATGGCAAGTGGTCACCTGCCGTGTCAGAAATAAAGGCTGATTCACCTTCTTAGTCAATCTATCAGCCTGACAACTTATCAGTTTAACATGGCAAGTGGTCACCTGCCATGTTAGAAATGGAGGCTGATTCACCTTCTTAGTCAATCTGTCACTAATTGCTCATCCCTACAAACCAAACCTAATATGAACTAACATAATGTAACCTAGCTTAATTTAACCTAACTTTAGAAAATGGAATGATCTGGGTCTAATGAATTTTGGATCCAAATCAATCCATTGTCCTCTGCAGGATGCCACTGCAAACATCAACAAACCTAACTTGGTGCCCTTTAGTACAGTAACATAAATGCTATTTCTACAGAATTTGGGTGTCATAAGTGGATTACACAATTATGAAAGATAGTCCTTGTCAAAACGTTCATCATTTATTAATGGGAGCTCTCCTGCAGTATATACCAACATGTTATTATGGTGTTGTGCCAGACAGCACAGGAAGACTGACTTGATGATATCACATGCAAATGAATGTTTTGATTGGCCGCTGCACCTCTCCTGGCCAATGCATGTCCTCAGTCGCTGCAGCACCTCTCCCTGGACATATGGGACTAATGGACTCCCCCCCCCCAAAAAAAAAAAAAAAAAAAAAAAAAAAATCTTGGATTTTGTTAATGTCTTGCATTAAACTAATTTATTTACTGATTTTTTTTTAGTGTGTACCACTTTAAAGGGGATTAGTAGTAAAGAAACGTCAGATGCAACACCACTGTATTAGCATGAATACAGTGAATGCTGAGGGTAATGCAGAGTAGGTGGATGTCAATTCAGTACATATGACTGATGGTAGAGATAAAAGAGTTCCAGTTTACTGGGGGGAAAAAATCCAAAGCCTCCTGATTCTAACAATTTTGGATTTGGGGAACTGCACTGTATTCTAAATGTCAAGGATCACCTTCACATGAAAGGGAATGACTTATGGTACTGCATCAGTACACAATACAAAAATCCCTTTAAAAGAATCCACTTAGGGGTGACTTCAATCTGGTGGGGAGGTTACATACAGTCTTCATTTATCCCTTCATCACCACTAGACATAATTCCAAACTATAAAATCACCTGGAGGTTGTAAGAATAAACTAAAATGATGCATTACGACAGTTAAGGGTTTAATGATCACTCAGTCATAGTCCTGACCAGAAATAAAAATTAAACATAACATATTAGTCAGCTATAAGCAAGAGTCCCTGAGGGAATGCATTGTTGAACGTTGTCTTGTAGATGATTCCCCTTTGATGGCTATGTGCCATACTTCTGTAATGTTGAATGTATGATCTCTCAATCACCATACTTGCAATACCAAGATTATTTTATTTTTTTAACGAAACAACTCATTATTTCTGTACTGAAATAATATCCAAGGGGTGGTTGGGGTTTATTACTCATGTATTGCTAGTCAGGGATGAGTGAGGGTGGTCACTCTCATCTTCAATGTCAGGAAGTGCCTAGCCCCGGGCTCCTACACTCCTCATGGGGCAACACTGGATCAGATGATGAACTAATGAATAACTAAGTTCTCTGTTACAAAAGGTCTCCCCTGAGCTTAAGAAATCTGACCACAGTATCATAATTTTAAAATGTCATCCTACTCCTGAAAATAACAGTGAGTAGTGCCACAATTTTTTATTATTACAATGAACCTCTCATCAGGTGATTTAATTTTGCTTAGGGAACTCCAAACCCCCATAATAGTTAATGGAAATGGTTTCTAAATACAGTACTTTAATACTCTAGGTCTCCCCTAACCTGGATATAAACCTTCTGGCAATTGCAAGAATTCATCATTCAATCCTGTATTACTCCATCAGGGGCATACAGGGATGCCAACAGTATCTGTTGTTCCCAAACTTCCAAGCAGACACCAATACAAGTACAGCAATGCATTAACCAGATCCAACACTAATTAACTTGGCTGATTTAACAAGAAACTATGCACTCAATGCAGTAAGACCACTGACATAATGCAAACATAATACTGTAAACAATAAGCTAGCTACATGTAGGTTGAGTGACTGGATAACATCAACACTGGAAGGTACTACACCATCAATATCTCTGCAGACTTGCAACTTCTTACATTATGTAGCTACAGTAAGTGGGAGTAATTGCAGTGAGGCACTTGGCTGCAGTTCTAAAGCTTTGCAACTTGTGCCTCTGAGCCTGTGACCTGTTATTCACCTATTATTCTGGGATACAAGGCCACTGTACTATTCAGGTTACCACAATTATCTTCCCCAGGTCATTATCTTACCTACCAACCCACAATAGGTGAATGGACACCTGTGTTGCTTGGCACCAGCTGCTCACACCAGGATTTGAACACTGGTGCTATTGGGCCATCAGCTTCATAGCTAGTAAAGCCAACCATGTAGCCATTGTGAATAAGTGGTTAACAAGCATTATTTTACATACAAGTATGAGAAGTGACTTTAAAAACTCATCTTCTCTGTAACTTTATATTTATAATTATGGAAAATTACCTCTAAAACTCATCTTCCCTGTAACAACCAAAAAAAAAAAAAAAGAAAGAAAGAAAAAAAAAAAAGACCACTATAACCCCATGGGATAAAGATGCTCACCAGCAAGCATTATAGCTACATTACTTGCTTTTAGCAAATGCTGGACATCTGGGGGCTCCTGGAAAAAAAATCATATATGGTAAATACAGTACTTAACAATAACTTCAAAAAACACCATCTCACACATGTAAGAATATGTCAAATATCAATTAATCTGATAAAAGAATACAGTATAAAATTCCAGAAAATATGAAGAGGAAACTTGTGTGACAAGCCTCAATTTGTACATACATATGGAGGGAGTCTGTGAACCACAGGAACACATGGACAATGTAGACTAAACTGTACTATTCTGGGACACCTTTTTGTACCTATGATGACTGGAGCTAATTATGCTGGTCTAATAAAAAGTGGTGTGTGACATCTCAATTTTACTAAACCATCTTCAGCTAATTTAAGATACTTCTGTATTATGCAGAAATGCATACTGCTTTATTACAATGGTTTCTAGGAACTCTTGATCCTTTGGCTGTGAACCTCCTCCACCAACCGGGTCTCACAACTTTACAAGTGAAAACTGATTGTACAGTAAATTGGTGGATACTATGATAAAATTCTCCATTTTTTAGATCATCAGATTTAATGCCTTTTTATAATCTTAGGGCCCATTTTAGTCTACCCTCCTGCCTACACATCCTACCTCTCTCTTTCTAGAGGAGATTTTGTTAAATGTTACCACCCAAGCTCCCTCATTCTGTCCTCTGCTTAAGATCCTTGTGGTAACTCGTGTCATGCTGAGATACATCATGGCCAGAGTGAGGTGACCATAATGCAGCATGTGTGACAATACCCTCTACAGAAGTGACACTGCGACCTGCCAAAAGGAGCCAAAAAGCTGAACACAGCTCTAGAATTCAACAAGCGAAGGAAAGCACCTGGCATGTTTGTAAAGATGTGACACATCATAAGAGTTGGTAGCAGAGTGAGGTGTCAGTGATGCACCATACATGATGCTGCATTCCTCATAACAGGCACTGCATTCAACCTAGACACCAAAATGCTGAGCACATCTCCATCCATCCATCTATCATCCAATCCTAAGTTGCCCCATGAGGAGTGTAGGAGCCTGGGGCTAGGCAAGTTGGTCCTGACATTTAAGGTGAGAGTGACCAGCCTCACTCATCCCTGAGTGACAGTAGGTGAGCCATAAACCCCAACCACCCCTTGGATATAAACCTTCATCGGCTCAATGCAACTGGAGCACTGTAATTACCCACTAAGCCACCTGGCGCCATAATTTGGTTATATGGTTATCACCCAGCGTAGTACATGGTTTCCTGGTGTACAGGATAACCATCTGACTTGTCACGGAATGTAGAGTCACCCACAGGCAGAAGAAAGAAATAATGATGGAAAGAAAGACAAAAGAGGGAGTGTAAAGTCACCCGTAGGCAGAAGGACGAGGAAAGAATAAAGGAAAGAAAGACAGAAGAGGATGGAAGGAAAGAAGGATGGAGGATAGGAAAGGGTGGACACCGGAGAGCAGCACTATATCAAGCCAAGGATTAAAAAAGAAATGAAAGAAAGCTTCAGGCAGCTGCAGACAGGATGCTATGTGACACCTTGTGGTGACCTGTGCCATAAGCCCATAGCGTGCCAGACATAGTGTTGTCTCCTGACATGATGCACCTAAGGGAAAAAAACTCAAAGCAGAGTTTCTTGCCTACCTCTGTCAGGCCAAGGGGTGAGTCAAGTCACCAGGAACAACCTAGTGTGATGTATCCCTAATTAAAGGGATTTGTGAGAAAGCAGTTCTTCCTTCACTTGGTATGTCCCACGGCAGACAGTCTACGGAAAATTATGCCAAAGGAAAACACAAACCCAAGTGAAAGCAGCAAAACTAACAACTCTAAGGGTAAGAAGCAAGAAAAACAAGAAAAAAAAATTAAAACACTCGGAAAATACAAATAACAAACTACAATGGAAAAGAAATCACTGAAGGGGATACCAACCCAGCAAAATCAAATAAGGCAGCATATTACATGGGCTACATCAACAAAGGCAAGCAGTCTGTCCTGGGGGGCAGGGGGACTGAAATGTCAGGCATGTCCTAACTCAAGAAAAAGCTAAGAAACCCACCTAGAAAAGGCTCTGAAAAACAAGAACAAACAGGGGAAAAAACAATGGCAGTAGGACTAGATGACACAACAGATAAGTGAACAATGCTATGCACCTACAGTTTCATGGCTGTGTTTGAATGCACAAGACCATTCCAGAGGTGGTTAATGGCAAGGAAGTGCATACTTTGCCAACTATTTTAAACTTTAAATTCTTTTCCCTGCTGAGTGATGTAAAGAAAAGGATGCTTACCATATAGGATGTGCTCAGGTATACACTACACCCTTTGTGCCAATAAATAGAGGGTTTTACTCTAAAAACCTGCCAGTTTCACCCAGTCCATCTGCTTATGACATTTCCCACTCCCAATGTGAATACCAGACACAAGCAATTAATAGCTCTTAGAGATGGTAATGGCACTGGTACTATACCTAACAGCTCAAGCACCATTACAGACTCCTCAGTGTTATAAAGTCTTAGTGCAGATGTTTATGATTCACAACACAGGAAAGACAGAAATTATCTTCATTTTGAGTGAATATTCAAGTGAATTTTACCTTCATTTTTTATCACAGTACGAAATCTATGCAGAAAGTATCTGACTTTAGGCTCTAAAAAATAAGTAGCAAACCTGTTGAGCTAGGACACTAATCCCCATCCAAGGAGGCCCCTTCTGACTTGACACATAACCAAGCATTCCTTCCATTACCTGAAACATTTTTCAGTCAGTTTTCGGTACCTCCCGCAGGTGCTTAATCACATTCATGATCTCTTGGATGAACATTGGTCATGTCATGTTGGAGTGTGCAAATCACGATCCCGACTTTCTGAAGACTGCTATCACTGGAGATGAAACTTAGATGTGTGGGTACGACCCAGAAACCAAAGCACAGTCATCCCAGTGGAATCGTGCAGAGTTGCCTCGGTCAAAAATAGCACGACAGGTCCACAGCAAGGTGAAATGCATGTTGACAGTTTTTTTTCTTCTTTTTTTTACTACCATGGCGCTGTGCATCACGAAAGCAGTACACACCAGGTCAGACTGTTTACAAACATTACTACCTCGACGTTATCCATCATCTTCATGACTCAGTTCGGCAGAAGAGACCAGACCTTAGGAAAGTAGCAAGTTGGAAGCTGCACCATGACAATGACCCTGCCCATTCTTCTCAACTGATTCAGGAATTTTTGACCATGCACAACATCCCACAGGTCCAGCAGGCTCCCTACTCAACATACATGGCTCCATGTGACTTTTGGTTATTCCTCATGTTCAAAACTCCGCTGAAGGATTCCCGATTTGAGATGAGAGAAAAGATCATGACAAATGCAACGAAGCACCCACAGGAGATACCGAAAACTGACTTTGAATAATGTTTCAGGCAGTACTGGAGAGAATGCTGGGCTATCTGTGTCAAGTCAGAATGGGCCTACTTTGAGGGAGATTAGTGTCCTTGCTCAACAGATTTGCTATATATTCTTTTAGAGCCTAAAGCCAGATACTTTCTGAACTGACCATGCATATAAAGCAACCTCCAGAGGACAGCCAAATTTCTCCCCGAAATAAATTTTCCTCTAATTATGAATCCACATTCTACAAGTAAACCTGGGGTGAACAGATTCAGAAGCAGCTGACATGCAAGTTGCACTGGTAAGTCTAGCTTACATGGATGCTCTGATGAGTGGCAATGTTCACTCTAAGGGTATTTTAAGTGCCTGGGTGATGTAGTTAACCAACATGAATGAGATTCTGACCACAGTGATTAGGAGATATGGCACCCTGTTTTAGGCACAGAACCGAAACACAACACTGCAGACACTGAATTCTTTTACCTAGTAAATGGAAAGGAAGCAGAGTACAGTACAAACTAGCCCAGTGACATCACACTCCAACTGCACCTTGTCCTGGCCTATCTGCAACTTGCCTTCCTCAATGGTCCCTTGTTTACCAAATGGATGATTTTCACAGGCCTGTGTATAAAGAGTAAGGTAACTATGCCTTATAGTAATTCATTTTTATGTTGCCTTTTATGCTATAAATCTCTACTGCTAGCCACCTAAAAAGCTGATATGATAGTTTCTCCCATTTCACAGTACCGGTACCAGTTGTAGCTATGTCAAAAGTTGTGCTACTTTGAGCACACCCCTGATACATATGGATGAATTACAGTACCATACATTCAGTGTTTACCACGGATATCTACCCTTCTTTTTAATGCCAGATGCCTACCCAGTGTTCATGAAAGACAGCTTAAACAAAATAACCATCCAGGCTATAACAACATATCGCCATTCCATTATGCCACCTTCCCTTCTGCACTCCTCCATGATAACTTTCCACCAACATTCTTGTTTTTCTTGCCTTAGTCTCCCTTCAACTTCACCTTTGTAAACTCTGTTAACATTTCTTTCCTCATCCATTACATACACCCATACTTCTTCAACACATTAGCTACAGTATAGTGCTTACAGGAAAAATAATAGTATATAAGACATGAAGGCAACATCACATCATCTTTTGGTAACAAAGTTGAAAATATTGTTCAGATGCAAGACTTAAACTCACAACTGGAAAAAAAAAAAAAAATCTTGGCATAAACTTTACTAGGAGAAGTTTTGGCCTGACATGCTGTCTCTTCATGTGTAAGGACAGAGACTATGGGACTGACAGTGTTGTATCTCCCAAAACAACCTTACAACTACTGGCATAATTATTCCAATACCATGTCTGCACTGAACTGATTATATATTTCTGAGAAAACATGTCAGAGGTACCATATTGCCTTAGCCCTTACCAGCGTCTAAGTTAGTGATATAAATCAGAGGAAGACATCAGCAGCCATTCCCATATACTGCATAGTGTCCCTTCAGGTCGCTAAGAGATATGCCTTCATGTGCTGGCAACAATATGGGTTGAACAAATAGCTCCCTTCCTATCCTTTGACAGGAGGGTGGCAGACTAGCAAGAGAAAGCAACTTCAGTCTAGTTCACCACAATCATATTCCAATGAGTCTAAGGCAACAGCAGCAACAACTACAGGCTGTTTGGGCCTGCAGCTAGGTTATTAGTTCACAAGATCTGAGAGTAAACAAAGAACTTACTACTGTACTTCCAATACAGAATTTCAGGAATTTAGTTTATGCTTGCTTATTTTAATCATCCACATCCTGTCCTGGGCTGCATTCACATTACCTTGGCAAGCTGTCATCAACAATGGTAAATGCACTGCTTGCCTTCTGTCTGGCAATCATGGTTGTTTCACTATCAGTCCACATGCAAGCAAAGCAATCATGTTGGGATGTGAAAAGATACCATGACAACAATGCTGTCATCTTAACATAAAGAAACATTTGCCACAAGTGGAAATTCATTCACAAGAGTAGGACCTAACGTTCAGTCAGATTCTCTTGGTGATATTTTGTTTCAACTGTGAAAAATTTACCGAAGAATGAAAGCATTATATTAGCAAAAGAGATAAGAAAAATAAGGTTATTGTCAACACCAAGTGCAGGCTCAAAACTAGAATTTCACAGTATCTTTCAGACATGACAGAAGTTCTGTAGGAGGTAGTCTTAGGTAGACAACAGTGTCCATGATGGTGTTGTCATTTACTATAATTCAGCAGTCACTGTTACCCAGCACCAAACATAGCATCCAGTATTATGATTGCTTTTGTTTCCACGACAGATGGTGTGAAGGGAGTAATCACTCCTGCTCACCCTGCCTCAACAAGCACCAATTTGCTGATATGCCTGCAAAGCTATCATGATCAGCAGGGGTGAACAAAGCCCTGGTTTCTCATTTTATACAAAACAGCAGGATGGTCAGAGCATGATTCTGATCTCCCTTCAGACTCATACTTGGTACAACAAATCTGTTAAAAAAAAAAAAAAAAATCCACATTGTAAAATTTGTGAGGATGATTACAGCAGACTACTTCATCTTTCATATATCAAGAGAATGCTGAGTGTCTAACAACAACTTATCAGAACAGCATCAGCATATAAATGTACATGTTTTGGTCCAACCCAACAATTGGTCTCTCTCTCTCTCTCTCTATTTTCTTTATGATGCCTGGTGGTCTAGCGGGTTAAGGTACTCCAGTTGGATGTGGCCCATAAGTGCTTACATATGAGGGGTGCTTGGGGTTTCTTACTCACAAAATCCCATTCTGGGAAGAGCGACTGGTCACTCTTGTGCTTAATGTTGAGAATTAAGATGCTTAGCCCCAGGCCCTTACACTCTGAAGGGTCAAAAAATGGGTTGGGTGATGAATGGGTGAATACCACCCTCACTACACCATACACAACTAAAGAATTCCCAACCAAACACTCTCTGTATGCACTCCACCAGTTTTCCAAAGCCATTTGCTCCCAATTCACTGACCCTACGTGGTGAGTGACAAACAGGGAGGTCTTAGACATTGCTGTGGATGTCTGGATCAAATATTTGCAAAGATAAATAGTGCATGTGAGAAAGACTGCACACACTTTATGGCACTGATGAACCAAGAAAAATTGTATGACAGGATAAACAAGGTGATTGTAGGCAATTATACATACTATTGTGCTGCATCAATGGAAAGCTGCTGAATGATGTGATTTTTTTTTTTCTATGATGGGGACAAAGCAGGAGTAAAAGTACGGTAGTGGTTGTCTGGGTATGTGGTTCAGTATCAGTGCTGGAGTAATGTCACCATGATTGTTCAATATGTGTGTGAAAGAGGTTATCAGTGAGGCTAGGTAGGAAGAGAGGGATGGGACTGATACTGAACAGTGAAGAATGTTAACTTTGATATGATGTGTGCAGAAGATGCTATGTTGTTTGCTGATGGTGAAAAGGAACTTTAAAAATTAGTTCAGAGATTTATGAATTTCTGTGGGCATAGTGTTTTAAAAGTACAGTATATATTTATAACATGGTAAGGTCACTCACTGCTACAAAAAAATGTCACCAAACAGTTCCAACAGAATCACCATAACTAGTACTTCTAATTTAAAAAGAAAAAAAAAAAAAGAAAAAAACTACAATATCTAAAACTTTAAAATAAACATTTCTGTACAAGTTTTGATTTTTTAAATATGAAAAAAATAAAGAACCAATGGCCAGGAGCCCACAAGGGTGTTCCCTAAAAAAAATAAAAAAATAACAAACAGCCAAATTCAAGATCTCTTCATAGCTGTACTTTGGAGCCTTGATTCCTCACAATCTGCTTTGTAAGTTTTTATCATTATAAAAGAGTATCTCTGGTCTACTGCAGCCACTTTTTTAAAAGTTGGGTTCCTCTGAAGCCTTAGACATCAGGAAATAAATATACAGTAACTGAGATCAACATACAAATAAATTATTTATGTGGTCATTTCTGAGAATTTGTACATTTTTTCATATATCATCTGAACTAATGATGTGGCATACAGACAGCAAATTTACATACCAGAAAGACTTTTGACAGCAGTAGAGCAGATGGCATCCTCGGCTGTTGGCTGGTTGAATGACATTATGCTTTTTGCTGAGAATACTGTATATCAAATGTCACTTCCTTTACTGTTTGATGACCAACACCTCTGAAAACATAATTTTACAATTTATCAAAAAATGATAATATGATGTATCCAAGTTTAACAGGTGTATGAAAGAAGAAAGAATATTTAAATTCTAAATATGGTTTACACTGGCAATACTGTGTATGAAATTACTGTATGCTAACCACTAAGGGTATTACTGTATTTCAGGATAACATCCAACTAATGGACACTGGAATTAATATGTTACCGTACTTGCTATCTATCTATAACCAGAAGCCTTAATCCCACAAGAGGTGATAAGAAATAAGGAAGTGGGCATGGAAGTAAAAAAAAAAAAAAAAAAAGTTCACTGCATGATAGTATGGTACTGTAGTGATACACTCTTAACATATGGAAGCAAAGCTTGAGCCTTGTAGGGAGTACACAAGTCAAGAGCAAGAGTAGCAGAAATTAGTTATTTGAAAGGAGCATGTGGTGGTACATGGAGAGACGGACTGGCAAATGAGGAAGTGAAGAAGCAATGTAGTGTGGGTGTTGATGTGATGGAAAACATTAAGAGAAATAAACTGATGTGGTTTGGGGAAGATGGAGAGTGAAAGACTAATGAGGAGAGTGTATGTGAGTGATGTAGAGGGGGAGACCAAGGATGAGATGGAGGGATGGAATGGAGAGGTATATGAGGGAGGGGGGCATAAGCTGGGAGGAGGGCAGCAAAACGGCAGGGGACAAGGTGACATGAAGGCAATTTGTTTGCCATCACTCCTTACAGGATAAGGTGTCTGGCTAACAGACAGACCTTGAGTTTCAAATACTGTACTGTATATTTTATCTATTCACTGCACAACTCTGGTACCTGGACTTGTAAAATATGAGGAAGAACTGTTTTAAGGATAATAACTTATAGCATCCTTGAAGTTTTCAAAATCAGAATGTTCATATTTTTATTCTGGATAATACTATACAAGTAATGTTTTTCAGTACTCCTTACTGTCTGTGGCTTGGTGATAGTAGTAGCGGTAGTAGTTGTTCCCAAGCAGTCTGGCCAAACAGCCCCGCGTCCCTATGGAAGGCCACGGCCAAGACTGGGTTTTCCCACAGAGCTCTCAGGGAGTGTATGTTGTGTTGTTGCTGCAGGCGTTTGTGTGCAATGCAGTCTTGATTGAGGTCACTGGTGTAAGTGTGTTGCCCAGTATACTGCTGGATCACACTGGCATCTGCCAAGAGAAATGTCCACCATTTTTCTCAAAGACACTGGTCTCAAACAACAACAGTAACCCTAAATTAACATTTTTGCAGAAGTATTTAACAAATGATTTCATTATGTGTATATTTGACACAAAACATTTTAAAGTGCAAACTACAATATATGAGAAATATGAGGACAATCTTGATTAAATATCCTGGTTGGTTTTGCATAATTCTGGATGAAAAAAAGATAAATGCAGCCTGACTAAACTGTTATGCTAGGTGTTTCTAGATTGGCTTCCCGCTCTAAGAACGCCTAGGGTGCAGCTGGGTTACCTTTCTAGACCAGAGCTTAGACACAATCTGAGAGGAACAGGACACAAAAACACAGGGCAACAACCTTACACGTATATTGACAAATTCTTTGATGTGGAACAGGCAGACAATACACACGATATGCTGAACAAAGTTAATACACAGGTTGAGTGATGGATTTCATGTATCACGCAGGATAACAGATAGGCAATGGGCTCTGTCTGAGTAGAGGCAATACACTGTTTTCACAGTCCTTGTATGTGGGTCTTGCTTCAAAGTTAGAGGGAGAAATATGGGTTCCGCTGTGCACGGGATAGTTCAAGAGTCCCAGAGGTGGCACGGACTCAGTTTCTGAATCTGTGACACAGGGATATGCAGTCACTGGATTTTATACTGAACAGATATACACTGCCACAGAGTTATTATGATGACACCAAGTTTTGCCTCTTGTTCTATATAAGGTGAATATTCACTGTCACGAGTGTCCTTTATCACTGCACTGGATTTCACTATTATCCTTACACTGCATAGTCTCTGTCTCTCACTTGCTGTCTGTAGGAACCACCGGTATGTATTCTCAGTCACTGGACGAGCACAGGGGAAGGGGGAAGGCCTGGGGACTCAGAATGAGTGGCCTGGAGTGGATGGAGTCCCTTCAGGAGTCCCTTCGTCCCACGGCCATGGGACAACTCGCAAGGGCGTCGTCTCTCGTCGAGGGCTCGGGCTGGGTGTGGTAAAGAGCCCCTCACTGTCGGGGCTGGGGACACGGGTCCGGCCCTCAGGGCTGGGACCGAACAGGTTTTGGAGGCGCTCCCTCAGGCACTTGGTGGAGGAAGGGCGTAGCCTTCGTCAGGAAGGGAAGAGGTCTTGCCCTGAAGCTCTGGGGGCATCCTCGGAGGTCCGTTGGTTGCGGTCTCCTTCTTGTTGTGCCACCGTCAGGGTAGGGCTGTGGTGTTGCTCCCGGCAGGGGTCCGTCAGGTGGGGGTCCTCTTCGGGGGCTGACTGGATGAAGAATAGCCCTGGGGATAACACTGGGCCTCTCCACCAGTCCTCTAGGCAGAAGTCCTCCTCCTGGAGGTTGCCTTGGTCTGGGTGGACAGGGGCGTGGCCTGTGCTCCCGCCGTTAGGCAGGACTGACCACCGGTCACCCTCACATTGCAGAGTCACAGGGGGCGAGGGACTTTGGCATCCCTCCCCGGCATGGCTATTGTTCGTCGTCGAGTTCCCGTGGGCAATAGATGGAGGGCGGCTATGGGCTGTCGTTGGGGCCTGACTCCAGATGGGACTGCAGACAAAACGTGGCAGTGGGCCGTTGCTGGACTGTGGCTATGGGCCATTCCCAGAGTCCTGTATGGAAGGCGACGTGCAGACAAGGAGCGGCTATGGGCCGTCTCCTGCCTACTGGCACAGCTATAGGCCATCGCCGGTGTCGTGCCCTCCGAGTTAACTGCAGAAGGAGGAGGAGTTTACTGTTCTCTCCCCTCATGTGGCTTTTGGCCGTCACGGGCTCTGCAGGGGGGTTGAGCTACATCTGTCAGAGCGGCTATGGGCCATCTCCTCTTTTGGGGCCTGGCTATAGGCCATGGCCTTTTTACTGTGCGGCTATCGGCTGTCACAAGGGAGCGGCTATCGGCTGTCGCCTTTTTGTTGGAGCGGCTATTGGCTGTCTCTTTTTGCTAGAGCAGCTATGGGCCGTCTCTTTATTACCAGAGCGGCTATGGGCCATCTCTAGGGTTGTGCAGCTATGGGCGGTCGCTGGGGTGCTGCTTAGAGCTGGTAGTTCAACTCCACCCCGATCCTGGCAAGGGTTAGCTCGCCCGGAAGGTATGGTAGTGCACTCAGACTGGGGTGGTCGCAGCAGGTGCACTCCGGGGAATAGGGGCGCGCAGCCCAGGGGGACTTATGACCGTACTGAATGGACATGGCACGCACACCATCTACCCCTCCGTAGTCTCCTTCTGGGGGTGTAGTGGCGCCCTGTGTTGCCATGGCTGGTATTTCATAAATGGCTAAAAATCTGATTCATCAGCCTGGAAAACAAATTACATTTTTAAATACAGTATGATATTGAATCAACAGGACCCTTTTGTTGTGTGCTGGCCTTTTATTTTTATATATATATATATATATATATATATATATATATATAAATGCATATTTTTTTTTTTTTTTTTTTTACCTACACAACGGCACAATGTTAAGCTCCATCCACACTAGGGTTGAGCCGCGTGATCTCTTCCGCCCAACTCATGTTGCTGATGCTGGTGATCTCCATACTAGGACAGTGCAATGGGCATCAAATACCAGTTACCACTGAGCTGCAGGAGGGTGATGATGGATAACAACATCACAGCAGGTCATGAGACTGTGATGGACACTGTGGCACTATGTTGTGCCAAAGAGAAAAGGAATAGGAAAAAGAAGACGTGGTGCAAGAATGGATGTCTCGACATTGTTTTAAATTTGCATTTCTTAAGTTCTTGTCCTTGTATGGCTTGTTTTTCATCTGCCAGATACATGGATGCATTTTCAGCAGTTCTACAAAATGTTGGGTGTTGCCCCTTGACCATTCAATACCAGTACCATACGGTACTGTAGATTCTTCTGACACTGCCTTGTACTGCAGATCAAAAAAGGCCATAACAGAAGCCAGACAGCTACTGTGGGGGCATTGTGGCAAGTGCTGTTACCATGAAATGTCCCTTGGCCAGATATACCAGAAGCATGTGGCACAGACCCACCGCGGCAACAAAACCCGAGTTGGGCAACATAACGTGCAACAGAGCGTGACCTCTAGTGAGGGCGGGACTTTAGTCTACACAGCAGATCCACTATGGCTGGTGGTGCTGTGTTGAAACAACTCACATTTTGGCATTGTGCACAGTGGCTACTGTATATGGTACACGAGTGTACCAGTTCCCCACCTGACCTAACCAACCAAGTTCACCACCACAGGACAGTTCATCTGATCCACTGTGGTTCCTGGTGTGGTGATTGGGTAATTACGTGTTGGTGTTGCACATACAGTAGCTAATTATTGTACACAAGATTGTCAATCTTCATGTTTTCCAGATCCCCTGTCTTTTACCATGTAGTGTTATTATTATCACTTTGGGTAGGGGTTAAAAGAAATAATAATAATAATACTTTGCCACAAGGTCACTGCCTTTCCATATTTCCTATTAAAACTAGTCTTTCAGAGGTTACTTGTTATGCTTCCTAAATTACCAGAGTTTCAGAGAATTCTTTTTAATGATATCTGTGAAATACATAAAGACTGGTTTAGGCTATATAACATCACACATTCTGTCACCTCAACGAAGGTACCAGCAAGCGCTAATCTTGCTGCCAAACATATTCCTTACTTTTGGCATACTTTGAAATTTCCAGCTGATATATTAGGTTTGGACAATTTCAGTTATGTCAGGAATGGTTAGGTATTGGTTAGGTTATGACAGGACTGGATTGGTTGTTTCAATAAATTAGGTTATGAAAGAGTAGATTACGGTTATTGAGGCTCATACTTGGGATTTGGCCTGACAGATATTTGCGGGGTCTCTAGGTTAGGTTAAGTGGCAATCCTAGGTGGTTAACCCGCGCCGTCCCGAGGACGTACTTCCACGTCCTCACGTTTTGTCACAGCTAATCCCGAGGACGTACTTCAACGTCCTGCAATTGCAAGGTTCATAATTTCCACAGTTTTCAATTTTCGCGAGTCATTTTTGGTACGTATACACGGGACACCTTCCTCAACAAGATGCCAGGCAGAGACAATGCCTTACCCAGCATGACCTCCTCCCCCCCCCCTGCATGCCCTTTTCTCAGCAATTCACCTGTTATCAGTGACCTGGCCAGTATAGCCATGTCATGCCACGGTACGAAATTCTGGGCCAGAGTGATTCCCCAATCAATGACAATGTGGAGGACAAACTTTACATAGCATTAGAGGAAGAAACAGTTAGAAATGATGATCAGGTAATGTGGCAAAAAAGGTCAGGTATTAGTGAGTGAAACAATGCTTATAATGCCTATATTACTGCTTGAAAACCAATATACTCTTGTACTACATATAAATTCGTAACAGTAAATAAATAAATACCGTTTATGAGTGGTGTGAAATAGTTATCCTCCCATAGAACTCGTTTTCTTTGGTGCCAGCCTGATAGAAAACCCAGTAAGGTAAGGAGGCTCTCCTACCTGTAATGAGTATTTTAAACCTCAGGTGAGCGATTTCTCTATGAATTTTCGATGTTTCTCACCAAAAGCGAAAGTTATAGCAAAAAAAAAAAAGGATTGAAAAATGGTCGGGATTGGGGGGTACCAGTGGTCAAAAAGTGGTCGGGACGGGGCGGGTTAAAGTCAGGGGTGTATGGGGGCGAAGCCCCCAGTTAGGTTACTCTAGGTAAGGATGGGTTAGGTTAGGCTGGATTAATAGACTTCCTACAGATTTGAATGTCTGGTGCACTAACACATCTCATCGACAAGATAGTCAGTAATCATTGCACCATCAATAAACAGGCTGCCACAGGCAAACTGGTGGCTTCATTAAATAACCCAAAAGAGGTGTAGTCTCTCGATTATCCGGATGGCCATTACCCGGACAATCCATTAAGCAGATGCTGTGGCCTGGCTGTTTGAAACCATTATTTGTAGTGGTATATTTTTTCATAATATCTGGACAAAAACTTGCGTCTGGGAAGAAATTATGGTCACGCAAATAATTTCCACCCAGACGGGCGGGAATAGCCCGCTGGCGCCACCATGTCTGGCTGGTTAGTTTACCCAGCATCCTCTAGAGCCACCCCCCCCTCGCTCAGTCTCAGTTAATGCATGGCGGTTGTTTAGAAAACATTTCCTTATTTCCTCTCAAACAGTTGTTATGGCAGTGCATGTGGTTGCTTTTGTGGTTGTTTCCCACCTGCTTTAGGTCTTGCTATGCCTTGCATGCCTCTTCCTATGGTGTGTTATGATGGCCCCTGGTGAAGGGGCCATCATAACACATAGATATTCAAATACAATTAGTGACTCTGGAGAAGCAGGAGATCTTGGGTAATATTGATGCATGATAGTTGAATTGCGAGTGCTGCCACTGATTTATTCTAGCTTACTATATTGTACCATGATTTTATTCTATATTACCATGATTTTATTCCATTTTACCATTTTGTGTGCCCACTGCATTTTTCTTGTGTAGCCATTTTTTCATGTTTTCATGTCACTGCAGGGTATGGCCCTGCAGTGGTGAAGTGGTTGATGGGTCTTCTTGACAATGGTAATTGCTCGGCTGTGGTTTATAGGTCTACTTGACCAGACAGAGTTGTGTTAAACAACAAGAACAAATGATGTACGACGTACTGTTGTGGCCTTTAACACTGGCTTTCAAAAGGTTATGTACAAAGAGGGGCCAGGGGAGAAGTCCATTATCTGAACGGAGCCATTACCCAGACATGCCTTTGGCTCTATTACATCAGATAATCAAGGGATTACTGTACTGTATTTTTCCTCTACACTTTTTGCTGTCTAAAATAACTAGATAGCTATTTTTGTTGCATTAATAAAATTACTTTCCTAAAGATCATGAGATTGTAAGACAGTTGCAATTGCTCCACCTATTTTTCACCAAAAAAAATTAAAGAAAACAAAATGAGAGTCTGTCCATTATAAAAAAAAAGTTATACAGAGAAATGCAACAACACAGCAAGAAATATTTGTAAATAAAAACAGCAAAATGTATTTTTCCCCCTTTAGAGCAGAGGGGCCTGAGGCTGGGCTGGTGTAGTGCAGAACACTTAAGGACAGAAGGCTGACCTACGCCCCTGGTAGTGTGTACAAGTCAGAAATACCTGTGGGACTCCAACCACAGCACACAGCCACAGGCCACTGTCCATTGTGACCCACACCACCATTAAAAAGGTAACAAAAGTGGTAACAAAGTAACAAATAACTCAGCACAGAAAGTATACTCCCTCTGGCTACCTCTGGAACTTGAACCACAGCACATTTTGACCCGAGGGCTCTACCTCCACGCCACCATTAAAAAAAGTAACAAAGTGGGTAAAAAAGTGAGTAACAAGTAACATCAAAGTAATTGTCCCTCCAATAAGACAGAGTAAACTGAGAGTAACAAATAACATCAGAGAGTAATATCTGTCCATAGAGAAAATTCTCAGCACTGAGCAAAAAGACAAAACAAAATGTATATTCCATTAAAGTAAAACAAAAACTTATAAGATGAATCAAATCACACCAGGTGTGGGGGTGGGGCCTGCCGCTGTGTGTGGTGGTGGTAAATCACACCAGGTGTGGGGATGGGGCATGCTGCTATGTGGGGTGGTGGTAAATCACACCAGATGTGGGGGTGGGACCTTCTGCTGTGTGGGGTGGTTTTAAATCAATCCAAGTGTGGGGGTGGGGCCTGCCACTGTGTGGTGTGGTGGTAAATCACACCAGGTGTGGGGGTGGGACCTGCTGCTGTGTGGGGTGGTGGTAAATCACACCAGATGTGGGGGTGGGGCCTGCCGCTGTGTGGGGTGGGGGTAAATCACACCAGGTGTGGGGGTGGGGCCTGCCGCTGTGTGGGGTGGTGGTAGCGATGGTTCAGGTACAGTGCCAAGACACTGACCAACAGTTTGACCACAAACCACGCCACCACCCCCACCCAAGCCCCATTCCACACCTCCCACACCTGTATCACCCCAACTATGGCCTCCAGGGGGTGAAGCAGCTGGGCACAATAGATGGCACTCAGTGCCCGCTGCCAACTCAGCATACTGAGACCCAGCATTACACTCAGCACCAACAGCACAACCTGAAACACGTCATTTTTGACAAACCAAAAGCCAACCCAAGTGGTGAGGAACCAACAGTGATAAACAATAAGCCAAGTTAGACCCGCGTTGAGCTCATACCGCAATTGTGAAGAAATTACCATCCCGGTCAATTCAGACAACATTAGCCTACCGGGATAGTGACTATATTGTTCTCCTAATGACTTAATTGCCCAGTTAAGCCTTAATGGCTCAATATTATGTCGCAAAATTGTGTTAAGAGGAACACCATTCTCAACAAATTTGTCAGCAATATCTGAAATATCTTTACGGAAATAGGGAACACATGTTTTGACAAAAATGGTGAAACCTAAATCAGTAAGTGACAAAATTACGAAGCAACAAGTTATGAGTACGAACAATATCTTTTTGAGGAGGGGCCGAATCCCGTTATTGTTGACGGGGATAGTGGTGGGGCGGTAGACCCCGTTGTCCATGTGTACAACTGTGTGCCACATTTTGGGAGGAGCTAACTCATGCACCGTCTCCCTGACATGCAAGGTAAAGGTGGTGTCAGCATAAGTCACTCCGTGCATACGACAGGTACTGGGATAAGGGAGTAATTTTTTTAAATATTATCGAAACGTATCGTAATTACATATAATTTTAAAATTAGTTAAACTAGCACCAATCTGAAAACCTGAAAATAATGAATCCCAGTTGGTGCATTGTAACCCCATTGCGCCAGAGCAAACATTCAAATGCAAAACTCACCGCAACCGGGATGATAATAGCGGTAATTCATGTTTTATAGAACTAAGGTACTGTATATATAATAAGTTTGAAAGTTAAACGCTGCCAAAAGAAATACACCCGTATAATGATAAGCCATATTTTTCGTTAGGTCCTTAGATATTCAAATCCAATTAGCGACAATGTAGCGACCAGCTACATATTTTTCCACAGGTGTAGCGAGATTCCATACTATTATTCTAGATGGCGTAACCCTTGAATGCGGTGACGTCGTTTTTAGTTTATTCCAGTCATATCCTGACGATTTTATTCGACTCAGGAAAAACTCTTGCAACTGTAAAGATCAGTTATATCCTTAAACCCCTTCAGTGCTCAATACAAGCGCTCATTGGTCTATCAATCTATCTATCTATAGCCCGACGCCCTAATCCCGCAAAGGGTGGCCGCAGACAAAACGCCTCCAAGTCGCTCTGTCACCCACCATTTGACTACCCTCCCCCAACTAACCCCCCCCTCCCTCATGTACCTCTCAACTCCATCCCTCCACCTCATCCTCGGTCTACCCCTCATTCTCCCTCCCTCCACCTCACCTACATACAATTACACCTCTTAGTCAGTCTTTCCTTCTCCATTCTCTCCACATGTCCAAACCACCTCAGTGTATTTCTCCTAATCTTCTCAACTACTGTACATCCACATCCACCCAAAACGTTCCTTCACTTCTTCATTCGTCAACCTGTCCCTCCATGTCACTGCACATGCTCCTCTCAAGTAACTCATTTCCACTGCTCTTACTCTTGACTTGTTCCCCTCTTGCAAGGTCCACACCTCGCTTCCACACGTCAGGGTAGGGATCACAATACTATCATGCAGTGACTTCTTAACTTCCATACTCACCTCCCTATTTCTCATCACTGCTTTCAGTGAACCAACAACCTTCCTTCCCTGCTGTACCCTTTCACGCACTTCATCCCCCAGTTCCATCCTTACACATCACACTACCCAAGTACTTGAATGCACTCACACTCTCCGTATCCTCACCATCCAACCTCACTGTACATTCTGTGGCTTCATTCCTCTCAAACACCATAACTTTACTTTTGTTTACATTAACTTTCAGCTTCCTCCTCCTACGCACTGTCCCAAATACATTCACCAAACCTTGCAGCTCCCATTGATCTTCACTCAATAATACTGTATCATCAGCAAACAGCAACACCGGAATCTTCCAAATCTCACCCTCATTCATTAGAGCCACCCCCACATCCACTGCCCTACCCTACAGCTCCTTTACAACCCCATCCATGTATATATTAAACAGCCATGGTGACATCACACAACCCTGTTTCAGTCCCACATTGAGATCAAAGAACTCACTCAGCTCACCATCCACTCGCACCGTAGCCCTAGCTCCTTCGTACATACTCTTCACAGCATTCAACAGTTTCCCCTCCACTCCATATATTCTTAGTACCTTCCACATACCTTGCCTATCTATTCTGTCATAAGCTTTCTCCAAGTCCATGAAGGCAGCATACACTTTCTTTCCCTTCTCTACATACTTCTTCACTAAACATCTTAGAATAAATCTCTGATCTACACACCCTTTTCCCTTCCTAAATCTCCCTTGTTCTTCTCCAACTAGCTCCTCTGTCATATGCCTAACCCTATCAGTGAGTATTCTACCATATATTTTACCAGTCACACTAAGGCAAATACCCCTATGGTTACCACATAGCCTACTTCTCTCTCCCCTTTTCCTTTATATAAAGGAATAATTATACCTGATTTCCAGTCCTCTGGAACCCTTCCCTCTTCCCAAGCCAATCTACACAACTTCCATATCCACTCCACAACAATCTCACCCCCATACCTCATCATTTCACCACACACTTCATCAATTCCTGGGGCCTTTCCCAACTTGACCTTCATCGCTTCCACTACTTCCGTCCTACTGATCTCTTCCTCCCTCCTCTCATCTCTTCTTCTCCCAGCCATTCCCCAACCACTTATACTCGCACTGCTGTCACTCTCTACATTCAACAAATCCTCAAAGTGCTCCTTCCATCTCCTCAATTTCTCTCTCTTCTCCACCAACAATCTATTATTCCTATCTTTCACTCCCCTACTATTTCCCCTTTCACACTGCCTTACTTTCTTTACCTCCTTCCAAAACAATTTCTTACTTTCCCTCCATTTCACACTCAGATTCCTCCCAAACTCTTCATCCACTTTCTTCTTACTCTCCCTCACCAGTCTCTTCACCTCCCTTCTCCTACTCACATATACCTCTCTCTTCTCTCATCTTCTCCCCTACCTCTACTCGCTAACCATTCACTATATGCCTTCTTCTTTTGTTCCACAGCTCGTTTCACCTCATCATTCCACCATGCTGTCCCTTGCACACCCTTGCATCTCCTCCTCACTCCACAAACCACCTCACACGCTGCGTCTATCTCTTCCGTAAATATCTTACATACGTCTTCCACCCCTTCCATCTGCTCTAGCTCATACCTTCCCAATCTTTCTTCCACTATGCTCTTATACTCTGCCATTTTCTCACTATCTTGCAAATTCTCCACTCTTCTCACAGGAGCTGTTTTCTCCTGTCTTCCCCTTCGTCTCCTCAACCATTTTCTTTGCAGCTCTACCTTGGCCATCACTAAGTGATGGTCCAAGACTCCATTCCCAACCCTCTCCACACTCTTGCATCAAACACTTGTCTTCTCATTCGCTCATCCACACACACGTAGTCTATCATTGCCTTTCGTTCAACAGGTTCACCATCCATCCTCCTCATTACTCCATGTATACCGGTGGATCATCCTATGTCGAAAGAAGGTGTTGGCTACTGCCAACCCCTTACCAGCACAGATGTCCACCAAAGCACTACCATTCCCATCTACGTCAGCTGGCACACCCCACTGACCAGCCACTCCATCCACTCGTACATCTGGTAGCAGCAAGAATAAACAAAAAAAGGATGTCACAGGATGGCACAGTACTGGCGCTTTTACAATCTCTTGCATGTTGATTAGGGAAACTATGTTGATACTACAAAGGCATAAACAACATACAAGAGAAGAGTAGATGTAGTAAGCATAATAAATCGCTAAGGAAGAGGTGCTAGGGAGCCAACTTAACCAACGAGGATATGGGTGGTGATAGCCTTGGTGGGGCCACCTGTGCTGCATTTGGCGAGGTATAAGTGCCAGTGACCTCTATCCCACAGGCGTTATGAAGTACAGTACATGTTTGCGTGCAACCTTTGGACTGTCAGCAGATGGAACTTTTGAAGCCTTCAGTAATGAGTTATAGTCGATCTGTTTTCACCTGACTAATAATTACCTTTTTTTTTCTTTTCGGTTAATGGTTAAGCGCAGATTGGAGGGGTGGCTTGTCCACTAACAATGGAGACTCGTTCCTATATCACAACTAAGGGTCATCGAATTTTATGCAATCACGATTCAGTATTTCAATTGACTGGCCGTTTCTTCAGATAAAAACAATTCCATGTAAAAACAACCCATTTCACTTGATACTCTGTTAAATGTTATACTTTTGTGCTTCTTGTTTAACTTTCTGAATTCTACCATCTCATGTTGTTGTTGCTGCTGCTGCTGCTCCAGGCTCATCTGGATGTGAACCAAGTGGACTGCAGGCTGAATTCGACCTGCTGCAGTCCACCATTGACCTCTCGGGGGAAAGGCAGTTGAAAGACGCTTGTATAACCAGGCAGCAGAGTTGCCTGGTAACATTTGTGCCACCACGTGAAGGCGTCCCTCTCCAGTAACTGCGGCAAACAGGATTAGCATGATGAGTCCCATTGCTGCCTTCAGTACATTTGTTAGTTTGGTAGCCTGCTGGATCCTTTGCCCCACTTATACCTACACACCATCCATCCATGTTATTGCCTGCTGGATCCTTTGCCCCACTTATACCTACACACCATCCATCCATGTTATTGCCTGCTGGATCCTTTGCCCCACTTATACCTACACACCATCCATCCATGTTATTGCCTGCTGGATCCTTTGCCCCACTTATACCTACACACCATCCATCCATGTTATTGCCTGCTGGATCCTTTGCCCCACTTATACCTACACACCATCCATCCATGTTATTGCCTGCTGGATCCTTTGCCCCACTTATACCTACACACCATCCATCCATGTTATTGCCTGCTGGATCCTTTGCCCCACTTATACCTACACACCATCCATCCATGTTATTGCCTGCTGGATCCTTTGCCCCACTTATACCTACACACCATCCATCCATGTTATTGCCTGCTGGATCCTTTGCCCCACTTATACCTACACACCATCCATCCATGTTATTGCCTGCTGGATCCTTTGCCCCACTTATACCTACACACCATCCATCCATGTTATTGCCTGCTGGATCCTTTGCCCCACTTATACCTACACACCATCCATCCATGTTATTGCCTGCTGGATCCTTTGCCCCACTTATACCTACACACCATCCATCCATGTTGAAGCCTCCTCCTCATCATCATCATCAGTATCAAACCATCACCATGTTTATCATCATCATCCACAACATCATCACCATCAATATCATCATCACAACCATCATTACAATCGTAATCATTGTTTCCAAAATCATCACCACCATCATCATCATTATCAAAATCATTATCACCATCTTTAGCATCATTATCTACATTATCATCACTACCAATATCATCATCCCCACCAAAATCTTAACCATCGTAATCATTGTGACCATAATCATTATCATCACCACCATCATTATCACTATCAAAATCATTATCACCATCTTTATCATCATTGTCTAAATCATCATCACTACCAATATCATCACCACCACCATCATCTTCACAATCGTAATCAGTCACCATAATCATTATCATCAACATCATCATCACTGTCAATAATCATCACCATCTTTATCATCATTATCTACTTCATTATCACTATCAATATCAT
Organism: Coenobita brevimanus; assembly: GCF_032717465.1. Taxonomy (NCBI): domain Eukaryota; kingdom Metazoa; phylum Arthropoda; class Malacostraca; order Decapoda; family Coenobitidae; genus Coenobita; species Coenobita brevimanus. Next base: position 64,012,807 of record NC_137054.1, read on the forward strand.
CATCACCACCATCACAGTCGTAATCATCATCATCACCATCATATCCTCGTTTGTTCATTTCAGGAAAACAAATCACAGTTATGACAGGGTGTTGGCAAAGTGTTTGGACCCATGCCATATAAAAGGCTGTAGTGTATTTGACGTTGTTCTTATCAGGATTACAAAACACAGTTATGACAGGCAGTTTTGTAGATCTGGACCCATGCCATATAAAAGGCTGTAGTGTATATGACGTTGTTCTTATCAGGATTACAAAACACAGTTATGACAGGCAGTTTTGTAGATCTGGACCCATGCCATATAAAAGGCTGTAGTGTATTTGACGTTGTTGTTTTCAGGATTACAAAACACAGTTATGACAGGCAGTTTTGTAGATCTGGACCCATGCCATATATGAGGATGTAGTGTATTTGACGTTGTTTTCAGGATTACAAAACACAGTTATGACAGGCAATTTTGTCTCTTCAAAGAAGACTGGAGATAAATAACTTTTCACCGAGACTTATCCAACCTCCTTGGAAAATATCATGCATAGTTATGACACCTGACCTACCACAATACTAACCTATGGTTCTGTGGCTCCATATCTTTTCCATTGCACCTTTTCGTGACTTGCACCACAGTCTAAGTCAGTGCTAATCTCTTCTTACAGGTCCACACGGAAGATTGTTAGATGGCAATTTTACGTCAAGTACACACAGTTTAGTATCGTCACTGCTGTACTTTCCTCTAACTTCTCCTAAAGGCCCTACTTTGATCAGCTGGACTGGTGATAAAAGTAAACAGCAGATTCTGTAGCTAATAAAGGTGCTTTTAAAAACAAAATCAAACAATTTATGGATGCTGTGAGCTCTCTCCTGCTACAATTAGGGTGAGGTGGGGGTCAACCGTACTATTAGTGGCAAAATATTCACCATTCAGAACAATGTTTTATTATTAAATGTAAATACCAAAAGAAACTTCAGGAAAGGGGCTACCTGTATCTTTGGGATGGTTATCACTTCTTTGTAAAAAAAAAAAAAAAAAAAAAAAAAAGCTGACGTAAACGTGTATTTTCAAAAAGGTAGCCATGTGTATAGATAGTGGGGGTGAAGCCTACATCCTATTTGACAACACTTTAATGTGTTACCAAAGTAAATCTAAGTTTATATATGAAGTAGGCAATGTAAGAATTCAGAGCAGGACATTTATCTACTCCATGACTTTCATATTGCCTTATAAGCAACACAAAAATCTAATATCCCATTATTAAATGTTTAACCTGGCTGAATACTGAAATGTGGTGCTAAATTATTGTAAAAGTAAATGACATACTTTGTCCCAGTACAATAATGTTAGCCACATGTTATAGAAATATATATGCCATGAATGATGAAAAGCAGGCCAGGTTAAGATGTAGGACTGTTATTATTTTAAAAAGATATATGCAAAAACACTAATAAATAAAGGTGAAGTACTGCACTCTTTAATCTATCTCGGGTGTTATGCCAGCATGTTAACCTGATGTTACAAGTCTATTTCATATTGTACTGAGTTTAAGCCACATTATATTTGTCTGGCAAGCCTCTGAGTTACCTATCCACCAATCCCTATTGACAAACAAGGCACCTTGACAAATCTGTGCAAGACATATTACATTTCTTCACACACACACACACACACACACACACACACGTTTTTACTGATATTTTGCAATCTGTGGGGGTGGACCATACAGAAATGAATTGGCACTGTACGCCCTACAAATATCGATAAAAATAAAAGGACTTACTATTTTTATTGGGCTGTAAGCCAAACAGTTCAATTTGTAAGACTCAAATGCATATGTCAATTTAACAAAATTACGTACCTACAACATCTATAACAAAACCGTACCGTATAACCGAAAATCATACTGCACCAAACTCATGTATATAATGTCATGCTGACTTGCTACCAATAATGTTCTGTGAGTATCCAGGTACTTTCTAAGTATTTATTATGTTTGATATGCCCAATACCCACGCCATATTATTTATGAAGTCGACACCGGCCATGAGTTTGGATGGTCACCAATTTCTTCAAATTCTATAGAAGACAGACTCTAATTAGGATAGAATGCACCACCATCAGAATCTACCAGTATTCATAGTCGATATAAGCTATATCAGCAGTGCTAAATATTATACCAGACATCTGAAAAACTGATAAACTCACATCCCACACCCAGCTATCCAGCTGTAAACATGGCGCCACCAAGCAGGCCCGAGCTGGGCCAGCTGTCGTGCCGCGTTTTCTTCTTAAGCGGTTGCTATACTAGGTGCTAAGTGGTGGCAAACATCATCCACTCACTTGATGTAGTGCTACCTACTTCCTCCTTCAACTTTATCACTCTTTTTCTATGTCTGGCTTCTCTCTTCCTATTTCTCCCAACTTTCCTGTCACTTTCAATTACTCTTTTTCCTTTTCAAGTGCAGGGCTTTACACTGAGTGACAAGTCAAATGGTTTCCTGTAAGCCAGGAAATCATTTACATTGTTGGGTGGAATTCATCTAAGGGTAACAAAGGTGTCTTGGAGACCAAACATCAAAGGAGTCCTACACCAGGGAGATAACACAGGAAGATGTGACTCGGCCAGTTACTTACATGGGCAATGAGAGAGACGGAGAAGGAAGGCATGGAGAACCTACACCTGGCGTCCATTTCCCCAGCAGACAGTCTAGGGAAAATGACGCCGACAGCAAAACACAAACCCGAGTGAAAGCAGCAAAACTAACATCTCTATGGGTAAGATGCAAGAAAAACATGGTTAAAACACATGGAAAACAATCAGAAAATACAAATAACAAACTACAGTGGAAAAGAAATAGCTGAAAGGGAGACCAACAAAAATGAGGTAGCATATTACATACATAAATCAGCAAGGGCAAGAAGTCTGCCCTCAAAGTAAATGGAAGAAATGGAAAAAAAGAACTCGTTTAAAATGGATGATAAAAGAAAAACCTGAAATGCGACGCATATCTTAAAACAAGAAAAAGCTAAGAAACCCAACTAGAAAAGGCTCTGAAAAACATAAAACAGGAAAAAAACAATGACAGCATGACTAGATGACAACACAACATATAAGTGAACAATGCTATGCACCTACAGTTTATGGCTGTGTTGGAATGCACAAGACTTTCCCAGAGAAGGTAAATGGCAAGGAAGTACTGTACAGTATATGCCTTGCCAATTATTTTAAACTGAAAATTCTCATCCTTGCTGAGCAATGTAGTTTACCACATTCTAGGCTGTACTCGGGTATACTGTACAGCACTACACCCTTTGTGCCATTAAAGAGGGTTTTATTCTAAAACCTGCCAGTTTCACCCAGTCCATCTGCTTATGACATTTCCCACTCCCAATCTGAATACCAGACACAAGCAATTAATAGCTTTTATTCGTAAATACACTTGCACAAATGAGGCAAGGGATGGTAATGGCATTGGTACTATACCTAACAGCTCAAGCACCATTACAAACTCCTCAGTGTTACAAAGTCTTACTACATATGTGTATGATGCTGACCCACAACACAGGAGAGACGGAAGATTCTCTTCATTCTGAGCAAATGTTCAAATGAGTTTTCCCTTTTAATTTTTGGTCATAATACACAAAACAGCCTCCGTGAATGCCCAAATTTCCCCCTGAATGAAATTTTTACCAAATTATGAATCCACATTCTAAAGGTAAACTACAGATGAACAGATTCAGAAGCAACTGACATGTAAGTTGCACTGGTAAGTCTAGCTTACATGGATGCTCTGATGAGTGGCAGTGTTCACTCCAAGAGTATTTTAAGTGTCTGGGTGATGTAGTTAAACAACAATGTGATTTTGACCACAGTGATTAGGAGATAGGGAACCCTAATTTAAGCACTGTACAGAAACAAAACATTGTAGGCATTAAATTCTTTTACCTACTAGTAAACGGAAAGAAAGTAGAGTACAGTACAAACTAGCCCAGTGACACCACACTCCAACTGCACCTTGTCCTGGCCTATCTGCAACATGCCTTCCTCAATGGTCACATCATGTCTTGGTAGCAAGTTTAATAAACTGTTCAGATGGAATAATTATACTCGCAACTGGAAAAAAAAAAATTATTGGGATTAACTTTACATGGGAGAAGTTCTGGCCTGACTTGCAGTCTCTTCAGGTGTAAGGATAGAGACCAAGAGGCTGAAAGTGTCTGCACACGGGTTTATTGTATTTTATTCCTGCTGTCTGCACACGGGTTTATTGTATTTTATTCCTGCTGTCTCCACACGGGTTTATTGTATTTTATTCCTGCTGTCTCCACACGGGTTTATTGTATTTTATTCCTGCTGTCTCCACACGGGTTTATTGTATTTTATTCCTGCTGTCTCCACACGGGTTTATTGTATTTTATTCCTGCTGTCTCCACACGGGTTTATTGTATTTTATTCCTGCTGTCTCCACACGGGTTTATTCAGTTTCCGGGACAGGCAGATATTGAGGCCATTGCTGCCGCTGATTATTTTGAACTTGTGTGTTTTCTTTACTGCGATAACGTGTCTACAGTACATATTTCTTTACTTGCTGCTGCTGGTGGTAGGTGGTGGCCACCATCATCCACTCACTTGATGTAGTGTTGCTTACTTCTTCCTAAGGTGACTCTACAATGAGTGATAAGCTTAATGGTTCCTTATAACCCATGAAACCATTTACAACGTTGGGTGGCAGCCATATAATATGAAATTTGGCTGACGTGGAGCCTGCTGAGGCGCCCCTGTTAACTGGGTGAAGACGCAAGTGCGCAATCCATCCAGGAACCTAACTCTCACTCTCTTACCTGCGCCTCGATGTGCGGAGACGCTGGCCATCGCAGGGGAACATCGGTTCACTGCATGGGACAACCCTGCAGGGGCAACTGTTTGCCTATGGTTGATGGGTCTGCTCCCCGAGACAGACCGAGGCTGCTCCATTACTACTGCTTGCTGCTGCCACAACATTTTATTCAGCGAAGGGAAAGCAGATGTAATTTTCAGGTCAATTCGTCACTACCCATTCGCTACGGAAGGTTTTTCGTAAGTTGTGTAAGTTTCTTGTGTATAAGATGGCGTAATTATTTGTTACACTTCCTGCTGCCAGACGATTTTATTCGGCTTAGGAGAAAATGGGAGAAATGGAGTTCCCCCGAGCTAAGCCCTGTATTGGACTATATAGCCCCGCTAGGGTTACAGGAGGGAGCTACCCCTCCCGGCACGGCAGCCCGGGCGAGGCTCGAACTTGCAATCCCCCGATCACAAGTCCAGCGCGCTACCACTGTGCTACCGCGCCCCCCATTCAGCTTACGAGAGCGTGCTGACAGTGAAAGGATTCATGAACAGCTGTAACCTAACCACTGCTGATCGTCAAGTGTGTTCTAAGCTGAGTCAAGCCGTCCACTGATAGCCGGAATAAAACAAAAATGACGTACTCGGGGTAAAAGGTATAAGATCCATCGTACTGAGTCAACTGTCAAAGGCAACATTCAGTACGTTGACGTCTTTCATTGTCCTCTTGCTACCGCCAGACGATCCTGTTGGTGGGATCTGTGCCAGTGAGTGGGTTACAAGCAGCCTCCATAACACCCTTCAGTACCATGGCGTCTTATAGGCTTGCTTAGAGTCCATGTGTGACGCGGGCAATAAACAGTACCTTGGAGCGGCTAATTAGTTTCTTGGTGCTGAGTGACCTCCAAGGATAATGAGGTATCGCTGGTATGCCCAAGTGCGTAATGACCCATTACTCCACCACTCTGAGTGGAGGCCAACTTCCTGCATAATATTACGTGAACGCCAACCCCGTCTACATGGGCACGCGGCACGTTTCCCTGAGGCTGATCTTTCTCATAGGATGATATCTGAAGGAGTCAGCCTGGAGTGGTGAAGACCAAAGGAACGGCCGCAACACTCATGGCTGCAGCAAGTGGAACGTTCCTGTCGGGGTTTACTTAGGGTAATGGAGGAAGAGTTGCTTCCTGTAGGCGTGCAAGGGAGGGACCCTTGTGGGTGGAGTCACAAGCTGGGTGAGGCTTTGTTCTGTTGCAGGGTTCAGCCAAGTCATTGCCAAACGTTCTTATTTTCATCTGTCTCTTTGGCAGTTTATGGACTTGGTTGCAACTTGTGTGTCTGTCCAGGTCTCAATGACTAGCTCTTTGTCGAAGTGTGGGTGCCATGTTCTTGTTGTATAAGACATACCCACCACAACACAAATACACACACATACATCCACTCACATCCACGCAAACATTCTTACACACACACACACACACACACAAACGTACAACTTAAGTGTTATTTGCTTCTTACCTGTGTCATTTTCTGTACTTGACACGTTCATTTATTATCATATTTCTTGTATACAGACACTCAGTATTACCCAGTGCCAGAGAGAGAGAGAGAGAGAGAGAGAGAGAGTGTGTTTTACTTCGTGTAAGGGATTAGATACAGTCACCATTTGCGTCTTCAATACATGTACATCTAAGCATTTCTTTCTAATTAATATCACACCTTTACTTAATCTGGAAAACCACAATGATAGATAAATGTGTAGACAGAGACAGAAAGAGATACGTAGAGAGACAGAGTCAGAAAGGGATATGTAGATAGACAGAGACAGAAAGAGAGAGATATGTAGATAGACAGAGACAGAAAGAGATACGTAGATAGACAGAGACAGAAAGAGATATGTAGATAGACAGAGACAGAAAGAGATATGTAGATAGACAGAGACAGAAAGAGATATGTAGATAGACAGAGACAGAAAGAGATATGTAGATAGACAGAGACAGAAAGAGATATGTAGATAGACAGAGACAGAAAGAGATACGTAGACAGACAGAGACAGAAAGAGATATGTAGATAGACAGAGACAGAAAGAGATATGTAGATAGACAGAGACAGAAAGAGATATGTAGATAGACAGAGACAGAAAGAGATACGTAGATAGACAGAGACAGAAAGAGATACGTAGATAGACAGAGACAGAAAGAGATACGTAGATAGACAGAGACAGAAAGAGATACGTAGATAGACAGAGACACACAGATAAACGCACGTAGCTAGATAGATAGCTAGATAGATGCGGTTCTTAGTCTTATTATTAGTTATAAATATTATTATTATTATTATTACTACAATTTCTATTATTATTGTTATTATTGTTGTTCTTGTTGTTGTTTTTGTTGTTCAAGTGATGTCTTGCCCCCGAGGTCTTCTCTTCCCCGGGGTTGTCTTGCCCCCGAGGTCTTCTCTTCCCCGGGGTTGTCTTGCCCCCGAGGTCTTCTCTTCCCCGGGGTTGTCTTGCCCCCGAGGTCTTCTCTTCCCTGGGGTTGTCTTGCCCCGGGGTTGTCTTGCCCCCGAGGTCTTCTCTTTCCCTGGGTTGTCTTGCCCCCGAGGTCTTCTCTTCCCCGGGGTTGTCTTGCCCCCGAGGTCTTTCCTCAGAGGTATTCTTGTCCCGGGGTCTTCTCTTTCCCGGGGTCGTCTTGCTCCCGGGTTCTTGTCCCTGGTTCATTAACCCCAAGGGGTCGTCTTTGTCAGGGGGTCTTCTCCTAGTGGTCGTCTTGCGTCTTCCCCATGGGCTCTTCTTGCCCTCAGCTGCTTCTCTTTCCGGGGGTTGTCTTATCCCCGGGTTCTTCTCTTTCCCGGGTTCTTCTTTACCCCGGGTTCTTCTGTATCCTGTGGTCGTCTTGCCCCAGGTTCTTCTGTTTCTCGGGCTCTTGTTGCCCCCTGGTTCTTCTTGCCCCCAGGTTCTTCTGTTTCTCGGGCTCTTGTTGCCCCCTAACCGGTTCTTCTTGCCCCCAGGTTCTTGTGTTTCCTAGGGCATCTTGCCCCCGGGTTCTTCTCTTTCCCGGGGCCGTCTTGTCCCCGGGTTCTTCTCTTTCCCGGGGCCGTCTTGCCCCCGGGTTCTTCTTCTCTTTCCCGGGGCCGTCTTGCCCCGGGTTCTTCTCTTTCCCGGGGCCGTCTTGCCCCGGGTTCTTCTCTTTCCCGGGGCTGTCTTGGCCCCGGGTTCTTCTCTTTCCCAGGGCCGTCTTGCTCCCATGTTCTTCTTTTTCCCAGGGCCGTCTTGCCCCTGGGTTATTCTTCTCTTTCCCAGGGCCGTCTTGCCCCCGGGTTCTTCTCTTTCCCAGGGCCGTCTTGCCCCCGGGTTCTTCTCTTTCCCAGGGCCGTCTTGCCCCTGGGTTCTTCTTCTCTTTCCCGTGGCTGTTTTGCCCCCGGGTTCCTTTTCACGAGGCCGTCTTGCCCCCGGTGTCTTCTATTTCCCCGGCCCGTCTTACCCCCGGGTTCTTCTGTTTCCCGGGGCCGTCTTGCCCCAGGGTTCTTCTCTTTCCCGAGGCTGTCTTGCCTCCGGGTTCTTCTCTTCCCTGGGGTCGTGTTGCCCCCGGGCTCTTCTGTTTCCGGGGCCGTCTTGCTCCCGGGTTCTTCTCTTTCCCGAGGCCGTCTTGCCCCCGGGTTCTTCTGTTTCCCGGGGCTGTGTAGCACCAGGGTTCTTCTTCTCTTTCCCGGGGCTGTCTTGCCCCCGGGTTCTTATTCTCTTTCCCGGGGCCGTCTTGCCCCCGGGTTCTTCTCTTTCCCGGGGTCGTCTTGTCCCTGTGTTCTTCTCTTTCACAAGGCCGTCTTTCCCCTGGTGTCTTCTGTTTCCCGGGCCTGTCTTACCCCCGGGTTCTTCTCTTTCCCGGGGTCGTCTTGTTCCCGGGTTCTTGTCATTCTCCGGGCCGTCTTGTCCCCGAGTTCTTTCCCGGGGTCGTTTTGTCCCCGGGTTCTTCTCTTTCCCTGGGTCGTCTTGCACCCAGCTTCTGCTGTTTCCCGTGGTCTTCTTGTCCCCGGGTTCTTCTCTATCCCGGTGCTGTCTTGTCCCCGGGTTCTTCTCTATCCCGGTGCTGTCTTGTCCCCGGGTTCTTCTCTATCCCGGTGCTGTCTTGTCCCCGGGTTCTTCTCTATCCCGGTGCTGTCTTGTCCCCGGGTTCTTCTCTATCCCGGTGCTGTCTTGTCCCCGGGTTCTTCTCTATCCCGGGGCTGTCTTGTCCCCGGGTTCTTCTCTATCCCGGGGCTGTCTTGTCCCCGGGTTCTTCTCTTTCACGAGGCCGTCTTGCCCCCGGTGTCTTCTCTTTCACGAGGCCGTCTTGCCCCCGGTGTCTTCTGTTTCCCGGGGCTGTCTTGCTCCCGGTGTCTTCTGTTTTTTGGGGTCGTCTTAACCCCGGGTTCTTCTGTTTCCCTGGGTCGTCTTGCTTCCAGGTTCTTCCCGGGGTCGTCTTGTCCCCGGGTTCTTCTCTTTCACGAGGCTGTCTTTCCCCCCCGGGTTCTTCCTTTTCCCGGGGCCGTCTTGTCCCTGGGTTTTTCTCTTTCCCGGGGTCGTCTTGTCTCCGGGTTCTTGTCATTCTCGGGGCTGTCTTGTCCCCGGGTTCTTCTCTTTCCCGGGGCCGTCTTGTCCCCGGGTTCTTCTCTTTCCCGGGGCCGTCTTGTCCCCGGGTTCTTCTCTTTCCCTAGGTCGTCTTGCCCCCAGCTTCTGCTGTTTTCCGGGGTCGTCTTGTCCCCGGGTTCTTCTGTTTCCCGGGGTCGTCTTGTCCCCGGGTTCTTCTGTTTCCCGGGGTCGTCTTGTCCCCGGGTTCTTCTTTCACCGGCAGTCTTGCCCCCGGGTTCTTCTCTTTCCCGGGGTCGTCTTGCCCCCGGGTTCTTCTCTTTTCCAGGTTGTCTTGCCTCCGGGTTCTCTTTCCCCGGGCCATCTTGCCTCCGGATTCTTCTATTTCCTGGGGTCGTCTTGCCCCTGGGTTCTCTTTCCCGAGGCTGTCTTGTCCCCGGCTTCTTCTTTTTCCCGAGGCTGTCTTGCCCCCGGGATCTTCTTTTTCCCGGGGCCGTCTTGCCCCATGGTTCTTCTCTTTCCCGGGGCCGTCTTGCCCCATGGTTCTTCGCTTTCCCGGGGCCGTCTTGCCCCCGGGTTCTTCGCTTTCCCGGGGCCGTCTTGCCCCCGGGTTCTTCTCTTTCCCGGGGCCGTCTTGCCCCCGGTGTCTTCTGTTTCCCGGGGTTGTCTTGTCCCCGGGTTCTTCTCTTCCCTGGGGTTGTCTTGCCCCCGAGGTCTTCTCTTCCCCTGGGTTGTCTTGCCCCCGAGGTCTTCTCTTCCCCGGGGTTGTCTTGCCCCCGAGGTCTTCTCTTCCCCGGGGTTGTCTTGCCCCCGAGGTCTTCTCTTCCCCGGGGTTGTCTTGCCCCCGAGGTCTTCTCTTCCCCGGGGTTGTCTTGCCCCCGAGGTCTTCTCTTCCCCGGGGTTGTCTTGCCCCCGAGGTCTTTCCTCAGGGGTCTTCTTGTCCCGGGGTCTTCTCTTTCCCGGGGTCGTCTTGCTCCCGGGTTCTTGTCCCTGGTTCATTATCTCAAGGGGTCGTCTTTGTCAGGGGGTCTTCTCCTAGTGGTCGTCTTGCGTCTTCCCCATGGGCTCTTCTTGCCCTCAGCTGCTTCTCTTTCCGGGGGTTGTCTTATCCCCGGGTTCTTCTCTTTCCCGGGTTCTTCTTTACCCCGGGTTCTTCTGTATCCTGTGGTCGTCTTGCCCCAGGTTCTTCTGTTTCTCGGGCTCTTGTTGCCCCCTGGTTCTTCTTGCCCCCAGGTTCTTGTGTTTCCTAGGGCATCTTGCCCCCGGGTTCTTCTCTTTCCCGGGGCCATCTTGTCCCCGGGTTCTTCTCTTTCCCGGGGCTGTCTTGTCCCCGGGTTCTTCTCTTTCCCGGGGCCGTCTTGTCCCCGGGTTCTTTTCTTTCCCGGGGCCGTCTTGCCCCAGGTTCTTCTCTTTCCCGGGTTCTTCTGTTTCCCGGGGTTGTCTTGCCCCAGGGTTCTCTTTCCCGGGGCCGTCTTGTCCCCGGGATCTTCTGTTTCCCGTGGCTCTCTTGCCCCCGGGTTCTTCTCATCCCCGGCACCTTCTTGCCCCCGGATCTTCTGTTTCCCGGGGTTGTCTTGCCCCAGGGTTCTCTTTCCCGGGGTCGTCTTGTCCCCGGGTTCTTCTCTTTCCTGGGGCTGTCTTGTCCCCGGGTTCTTCTCTTTCCCGGGGCTGTCTTGTCCCCGGGTTCTTCTCTTTCCCGGGGCTGTCTTGTCCCCGGGTTCTTCTCTTTCTTTGGGCCGTCTTGCCCCCGGGTTCTTCTCTTTCCCGGGGTCATCTTGTCCCCGGGTTCTTCTTGCCACTAGGTTCTTATGTGTCCCTGGGTCATCTTGCTCCCGAGCTATTGTCTTCCCCAAAGTCGTCTTGCTCCTGAGGTCGTCTTTCCTCGAGGTCCCTCCTCCTCCCTACGACGCTGCTCCGCCTCTTCCTGCCCCCTGCGACGCTGCTTCGCCTCTTCCTGCCCCCTACGACACTGCTCCACCTCTTCCTGCCCCCTGCGACGCTGCTCCGCCCCGCATTTCGTTTTCACGACGCCTGCGTTCGGCCTCCTCCCGTCGTTCCTTTTCCAACGCCTTCAACCGGAGCTGGGCGGCCTTTTCGCGTCGTTGCACATCCCGTCGCAGCTCATTTTCCTTCCTTTCTCGCTCTTCCACCACGCGCCTCTGCGCCGCATCCCGTCTCTCTTTGGCCTGCTGGCGCTTCTCGTCCAACTGCTGGTTGCGGCGCCGCTCGGCCTCCTGCCGCCGCGCCTCGGCCTCCTTCATCATCTTAGCCTCGTCCCTGACTCTGGCGGGAGCGAAGCGCGGGGTCTTGGGCCCCTCTGAGGAGGTAGTAGAGGAAGGGACGTATGAGGAGGATGAATTGGGGTGGGAGGAAAGGGAGGAGGAGGAGGTGGGGGTGGAAGAGGGGGCAGCGGTGGTGGTAGAGACTGTGGGGGTGGAGGTGGGGTCGCTGCCCCTCTCCTTCCGCCACTTGCGCGCCTGTATCCGACCACAAAGTCCATAGAAGGATCGAGTGAACGCCATTTTGCACTCAATACAAGGCGCCCCTCGACCCCCATGCTGGCCCACTCACCCTCTCACACCCTCTACCACGCTCTCTCCCACTCCCTCCACCACTCACGCCCCCACGCACCTTCTCACTCGCACCGGAAGCTGTCGAAACAATAACCATTTTTTGTTTGGCTAAGTTTTGTTGTGGAGCCGAAGTTATGGACCAGCGACTAAGAAATAGAATTTGAGTGGCGGAAGGGGTGAATTATTAGGGGAACTGGGATGAGAGAGAGAGAGAGAGAGAGAGAGAGAGAGAGAGAGAGAGATACAGACGAAGTTATGTTGGTGAAGGTTTGAGCTGTGTACAGGTGTAGTAGTGCCAGGCCGCTGCACCTTACTTCATCTCGCCTCCTGTTCTCCTGTAGCTTGTGATGCGGATATATAATGCCAAGATCTAAGGAGTTCATAGTGGCGATGGTGGTGGTGATGATTGTCGTGGTGGTGATGATGATGATGATGGTGATAGTAGTGATGACGGTGATGATGTTTTCGATGATGGTGATAATGATGAAGCTGAAACTGTATAGATATTGATGATGATGATAGTTTTGCTGTGTTGCTGTAATACAGAGAAGGAAGAAAGGAGACGAGAGAAACAGCGGAAGGACAAAAAGACACACACACACACACACACACACACACACACACACACACACACACACACACACACACACACACACACACAACTTATATTCACCCACATTCCTGTTACTATTATAACTATTACTAGAAAACAAAAAATATTCTTCTAAAATTATTGTTAAGAAGTAGGAATGGCAAAAGAGCACAGATAAGAGATGAAAAAAGCACAGAAACAAGAGAGCATTCAGGCTGGCAGGAGATTGTAGACCTATACCCATTACTACATTGCACCAGCTACAAGTTTGTGGCTAAAGTGTGCAATGTAGTAATGGGTATAGGTCTACAAATCTCCTGCCATCCTGAATGCTCTCTTGTTTCTGTGCTTTTTTCATCTCTTATCTGTGCTCTTTTGCCATTACTACTTCTTAACAATAATTTTTGAGGAAAATCTTTGTTTTCTAATTTATGATCTTTTTGTGGAAGTATATTTATGCATAAAGCAAGTGTTAGAGTTGGATTGTTACATGCATAGCATACTGAAAGACTAATACGAGGCTGCCTTCCCGTGAAAAGAAGTGTTTTGGTCCGTTCATTAACCGTAAGGGGGTTGTAGCTAACCAATATTGCGCAAAATGGCGTACTTAATGGTTCAGGCTGCAACTCGCCAACAGCAGCCTGAATGCTTTTCTAAACATGAAAACAAACATCTACATTTGAGAAGCGGCGTTTTGGTGTAGTACGCTCGCGTACGCGTTTTTGTTTTAAACATGACAGATGAAGAAGAAACAACAAAATCGATATTTTTGCGGTTCGATTTTGCGACTCCTACGGAAGTTAGCAAGATTTTGCGAGTAGTTTTGCACTCGGATAGCGAAGGTCTTTTAGTTCATAAGCTTTGAACTGGGTTTTGCGACAGCTTTTGCGCGAATGCTCCTTCACCCTGCGTCATTCCTACCGCACTCCGTCATTATTATTATTATTATTATTATTATTTCAAAATTATAATTATAATCAGTAGTAGCAACAATTGTAGCAATAATAGTAGTAGTAGTGTTGGTGGTGGTAATTAAACATACCACCACCACCAATGCTATTACTACTAATACTGCTGCTACTACTACTACTACTACTAGTACAAGTAGTACTTCTACTACTACTACAACGTTGGCTTTGTTTACATGCTACTACTACTAGTACTATTACTACTGCTACTACTACTACAGCGTTGGCTTCGTTTACATACTACTACTACTACTATTAGTACTACTACTACAGCGTTGGCTTTGTTTACATGGCACTCCCTGTGCATCAACCAGACTGATGTGATGCACCAATCCACCATAAACTTCTCTAGCGCTACTTTTCTCTGCTATATAAATGATATATCTTATGGATTCCTTTACATTATATAGTATATACTCTACCTACTAAATATATGCTACTACATCTCTGTTTGCTGAAGGGTGTGTGTGGCCAGACCCACCACCTCCTTTTGTTGTACACTGTATGTACAAATTTGTACCACACACTGTATAAATGTGCTTGCTGAAGGGTGTGTGTGGCCAGACCCACCACCTCCTTTTGTTGTACACTGTATGTACAAATTTGTACCACACACTGTGTATAAATGTGCTTGCTGAAGGGTGTGTGTGGCCAGACCCACCACCTCCTTTTGTTGTACACTGTGTGTACAAATTTGTACCACAGACTGTGTATAAATGTGCTTGCTGAAGGGTGTGTGTGGCCAGACCCACCACCTCATTTTGTTGTACACTGTATGTACAAATTTGTACCACACACTGTGTATAAATGTGCTTGCTGAAGGGTGTGTGTGGCCAGACCCACCACCTCCTTTTGTTGTACACTGTATGTACAAATTTGTACCACACACTGTGTATAAATGTGCTTGCTGAAGGGTGTGTGTGGCAACCCACACGTCTTCTGTATATCTTCACAACAATAAATATTTCAATCAATCAATGTCTTACCCAGGAATACACAACCAGTTGCCACAGTTTCATCTGTTCCTCTTGCCAACACACAAATATCAGCAATAACATTAACACGAATACACCTGAAGAACTCTAACATCTCTGCCACACTGGTAATAATAATAATATTAATAATAATAATTATTATTATTATTTCTATTATTATTATTATTATTATTATTATTATTATAAATAATACAAAAGGTTGAATTTTCCTTAAACTGAACGAGACTACCTGTACTTCCTATTGGTCCCCATAAAGAATAAAACCACGAGATTTGTTACACGTGCCCTGATCGACTATCATCTGTCCTTTCACACCTCACACACTCATTACTGTATACTCTTTACCTTTACCTAAAACTGCCATCTCTCTGTCTGGAGCTGCAAGAAATTAACACTGGAATATGATGCTACGTCACAAAGAAGCATTATGGAAAGGATTCAAAGTACTTAATCTCATTCTGCCACTAAGCTCCAAGCAACAGGCTGAATGAAAAACACATCTGAGACAAGTTAAATTGAAAAAAAAAAAGAAAAAAAGTGACGAAACTGTTGGGTTCAGTAACGTATTACTTGAAGAAATCAACAGTAAATTCAGTATAACAAAGTGTAATGTTGTTGTGCATCATTCCGTATCAAATAGGGTGAAGGAATGTCACTCAAAACACGCATTACTTGAATGAATCAACAGTAAATTCAGTATAACAAAGTGTAATGTTGTTGTGCATCATTCCGTATCAAATGGGATGAAGGAATGTCAGACTCACAACATGTATTAGCTGAATACATCAACAGTAAATTCAGTATAACAAGGTGTAATGTTGTGCATCATTCCGTATCAAATGGAGTGAAGGAATGTCAGACTCACATTATTCTGGACTCACCGTGTTACTTGGCATTGCCTATAACGCATTACTTGAATAAATCTGCAGTAAATTCAATATAACAAAGTGTAATGTTGTGCATCATTCCGTATCAAATGGAGTGAAGGAATGTCAGACTCACATTATTCTGGACTCACCGTGTTACTTGGCATTGCCTAAGACTTATGCTAACCGGGATGATTGATGCCACAAGTTGCAGCTGCAATAAACGGATCTGAGGAGGGTCACAGCTATCAATGTGAAGGAAAACATGGCCAGAGGTAGACCAATTAAAGACTTAGGATGAGGTTCTGCATGGGAATTGTCGGCATTGTGGGTTTGAGGATGGAAATGACTCAATATTGCGACACGAAAGAGCTGCCATCAAATGAAAAGACCTATACATGCCAGCATAGTCCATGGCCTTTAGACATAATGGTAATACAGTTGTTCATCTAAGTGTACGAATAGCAACTGTTAACTCTTGTGTTAACCAACTAGTTAGTTGATCAGAAAAATGGTGAAAGTGTGTGTGGATAAGTACGTGTGTGTGCCAGCATGGTTCATGGCCTTTACACATAAATAGTAATACAGTTGTTTACTGAGTGTACGTATAGCAGTGTATTAACTAGCTTGATAGCTGATCAGAAGTGTGTGTGTGTGTGTGTGTGTGTGTGTGTGTGTGTGTGTGTGTGTGTGTGTGTGTGTGTGTGTGTTTTGTGTGTGTTTTGTGTGTGTTTTGTGTGTGTGTGTGTGTGTGTGTGTGTGTGTGTGTGTGTGTGTGTGTGTGTGTGTGTGTGTGTGTGTGTGTGTGTGTGTGTGTGTGTGTGTGTGTGTGTGTGTGTGTGTGTGTGTGTGTGTAACCCATAATATGCACACTATAAAGGAAATGCTACGGTGTTTGGACAACACAATAAGGGGCTGATGGTGCTCATGCAAGTGGTGCCAACGAGTGCACAGTTTGCTCAGTGAGAAGGAACCGTGACAAGATTGATGTTGCAACTCGGATGGCATTGCAACGTGTGGAAAGATGCCACGTGAGGGATGATGTGTTGATTTAGAGACAGAATATTTTAATGAAGTATATCTGTGTCCAACGTAAACATAATCTGCCCATCAGTGACAGTTGTGTCACATGAACAAGGAAGTTTATGGTAAAGTTGTACATCACCAACAGTTGTGTCAAAAGAACGAAGTTTATGGTAACGTTGTCCAAGTAATGTAGGTACAATCAATCCAAGAGTTTTGTGTAAGCTGAGGGTGGCTGACCAGTTTGTCAAGCAGAATGTGTTTCACTACGATCAGTTGCATGGTAAAGCATCTGCTGCCTGTCACTACTATTCCTCTTGTGAAGACACTGATAGGAAGGTGGCTACAAAAAAGCCAAGATTTTCAATATGGATAAGATTGGGCTATTTTGGAAGTGCCTGCTTTCCTCTATACTGTACTTTTCTACCACAGGAAGAAAGGCAGGCCAGTCATTGTCGTTTGTCAAGGTGACTGACACAATTTGCTGCTTTATGCCCTTATGATGTTACTGTTTTATGCTTCGTTTTGTTAGTGAATAAAAAGGCAAATATGTCTATAAGAGGCAGGTCAGTAAGCAAGTTTGGACAACACCCTTTGAGTGTGGGGGAGGGGGGAGTGAGAGTCAGACTTGAGATATAATTACCACATCAGCTTCTATACGCCATACAGAATATTAACGGGTTTAATGGATTGAGATACAACGGTTGGAATTACACGTAACCTGAGGTTATTATATATGCCTTGTGTAACAGTGGTAGGTGGGGGAGCCCATCATCCACTCACTCAGTGTAGGGATGCCTTATGGTCTCTACATTGAGTGACACGCCAAATGGTTTGCTGTACCCAGGAAACCATTTACTACGCTGGGTGGTAACCATATAACCTGGGCTTCTGGCCGGGTTAAGTGTCTCCCAGATTTCCCTATTTCAAATCACTAAATCATGGCAGTCGTTTCGGAGAGCCTCGGGGGGCCCAATACCTGCCCAGGGCCCCAACCAAATGGGCAGATTCGCATGGCCATGTGGAATGTGAGAGCTGTGAATGAGGACAGCAAGAGGGTGGAAGTGGTGAATGTGTTCAAGAGTGCGAGATATACCGTGATGGCATTGTGTGAAATAACGATGAAAGGGTGTAAAGTGGAGGAGTGGGAGGGTGTGAAATGTGAGGGGTCGGGCATGAATGGTTGAGGAAGATGCGAGGAAGGAATTGCTTTGTTGATGAATGAGGTGTGGCAGAGCGGAATGAGAGATTAAAAATGTGTCATCGCGAGATGTATGCATTTCAAGTCTGAGAAGGTGAAAGTGGCAGTGACTGTACAGTACGCACCATGTAATGACAGGAATGAGACAGGTTTTGGGATGAGCTGGATGAAGCAGTGGAAGATGCCCAGGAGTTATATGGAGATTGTAATGGGTGATATGAATGGAAGAGTAGGCACTGGTCCTGTGAGTGATATAATGGGTTGTAATGGAGTACCAGGAGAGAATGATAATGGGATGTGACTGAAGGACATGTTATTTCAAACACAAAGATGCCCATAAATATATATGGTATAGAGGGAACGGAGACCATGTTGAAAGGAGCCTGACTGATCACATGCTCGTAGAAAAATCGATAATGGGAATGGTTGCTGATACGAGGGCCGTGAGAGGACGTTGTGGAGGTTTGTCAGATCATATGACTGTGGTACGCAAGATCAAGCTGAAAGGTAAGAGGTGGACCAGGAGAGAGTGGAGCAGTCAGGGAGAGACTGAAAGTCGAGAAGATGAAGGTCAAAGACATGGCAGATTGTCACGAATCAATTCGCGACATTTCCTTTTTGTGAGAAGCCACGAACTATTAGTGGAAAACTCACTGTGTATCGCTCAGTTAACCGTTTCTCTCTCCATTTCGGGGTATACTTTCCAAATCATTCGTCACTTTCAAAAGTGACCGATTTAATGCACGCCACTAAGTGCGTTACTGAGCGATATAATTGTTTCTTTATCGTTCGCCTCTGCTTGCATAAACCGTTAGCCACGCCTTCTTTTGGTGGCTTGTCGTCCTGCCTATGCATTATTTGAATTCAGTTTAGTGTTTGCTGTGACGGAGACAGGACCTGTGCAGCAGTGCGAGAGGTCAGCTAGTACCCAAACTCCACTTACAGTTTCTCCAAGCTCCCACCTTTAGTTCTCCAGCTTTGGGTGATACACCGCATTCATTGACTAGTATTTCCTTTGTGTATTTTGTAGTCTTAAGAGTTTAGTTAAGGTGTTTTTCCTAGGCGTAAGTATTTAGCTTCTGTGTGAGTGAGCGAGTGCGTCTCATTTAATTTGATTTGAAATGTAATGTTAAATTTGTTTTTGTAATTAATAAATTTAACAGTTCTATTTCTTGAGCTTAATGTAGAGTAAAAATCTTGTTTCATTTCTCCATAATTAAGCTTATTTTCCATATAGCTCCTAGCTTGCATAAACGTTTGCTTTCATAACTGGTACTTAGACCAGTCTTGTTGTATTAACTTAAAATCCGTTGTGCCAGGAGTTAATGCATCAGCAAGAACCTGATGTTATTATTATTAGTATTAGTTATTTATTGTCAGGGGTGATGTAACTTTCTCCAGAGGCTAACAGTACAGTAATTCAGCAATTGTGAGTAATTAGTCTCTGCTGTGTACTGTTGAGAAAGTTTATAAATTCTCGTTCTTAGAGAATCGTGCACAAGCCAGCGTAAAGTAATCGTTGCTTGATGTAGCAAGACAATCATTGTCTCTGCGCTTCAATATTATTGAATATAAATATCAATTTAAATAATATTTAACCATTTATATCAAAATTACCGTGATATTATAAAAACCCCCGTGACAATTGGCGACCTCGCCAGGATATTAACTCCTAGCTCTAAAGCTATTCACGAGATAGTGCTCACTCATTCATATTTAGGTATTTATCATTAAAGTTTATAGGCACAAGCTTACTGGTGTTTACCCTTAATTTAGCAAGTGAATTTTGCTTTATTAATCAATAGAATACTTAACTCTAGTTTATTTTTGGTAACGCCAGACAATTTTATTCGCTTCTGGGAAGTCGCCGTACCCATTGTGTTTATTATTGAGTCTTCCCAGTCATTTACATTTTTTATTTATTCTTTGCCAGTTAACTGGATAAGACTGGTCACCACTAGCTTGTGTCTGTACTCTTTACTTGTGTTTATTAGTATTCGTCGCTAAGCAGTCAGTACTCAATTTCGGTTTTGCTTAATAAATTAGCGCCATGGCTACCGCTGTATTTGTACAGGAAGCCAAAGATATGGGTCTCACAGACCCAGAGAAAATACAGAGTTACGTTCTCTCACGGTTCAATTACGAGCAAGAACGTGAGAAAGATGCTCGTGAAGAGCGTAGGATTCAGCGCGAATACGAGCGAGAACAGCGTGAGGAACGCGAAAAGGAGCGCGAACACGAGCAGAAACAACGCGAGCTCGAGTTAGAAAAAGAGCGAGAACAGCGCGAACACGAGCGAGAACAGCGCGAATACGAGCGTGAACAACGAGACAAAGAACGAGAACATGAACTTGAAGTGCTGAAGCTCAAGCGAGATTCCTTGGCTTCAGACACGTCTGGTGCAGTTGGTCAAAGCTCCACGAGCGTTCTCCCTGCACATGTCCTGGCGACCCCACGCATCAAGCTTCCTTCATACAAGGAAAGCGAGCGAATCGAGCCGTACATAGCTCGTTTTGAGGACATGGCAGACTTATATCAACTGGATGAGGCAGCTAAGCGGCTTCAGTTTCTTAGCCTATTTGAGGGCCCTGCCCTCGATATTCTCCACAGAATTCGTGGAGACAATTTCACATATGAGATGATGAAAGCTGCACTCATTAAGGCGTATGGTCTCACAGTAGACGACGCCAAAGTTCAGTTCATGCGAGCTCGTCTCCAAGACAAGGAGACAGCTGTTCAGTTCCTTGATCGTCTCACAGCTTACTTAAATGAGTGGATGGAGAAAGATGAAACTCCTTCCACGCGTGAGGGGATAATTGACCTTATGCTGCGTACACAGCTAGAGAGGTCGTGGCCTGCTGAGCTCATAGCACAGCTTAAGATCTGCCAGGTGAAAGATGCCAGCCAAATGGCAGAGAAGGCTGACGCATTCTTTACTGCATACGGGTATCAACCTCGTAAGCAAAACACCTGGAGCAGAAAAGATACTGCCAAGTCTGGGAAGCCGTCTCAGACTGAATCCCAGCACCAAGGCCGTTCTCAGAGTAATGGTCAAGGTCCAAAACCGCAGTGGAAGGACCAGGGGCAAAACACTCAGAAACCTGAGTGGAAGAGGTACAACAAGTACCCTAACCAGCAGCAGTATCAGCCACGCAACCGACCGACGGGACAAAGTTTTTCACCACCAACTCAAAAGAGGCAGGAAGCGAATGCAGCCTTCATTCCTCAGCAGCAGCCTGGTGGTCACGTCCCTACCAGTGTGGGTACTTCCCCACAGTTCACTAGTCCCACAGTGACAGTGAATCCCTCCACAGATGGCCAATGTTCCATCTTCCCAATATAACCCTCAAGGCACAATGTTTGCCACATCAATTCAGCAGCCTCATGAGTGGCTAGCTGCTTCCTCCACAGGCCCTCCCACAGGTGACAGTACCTTCCTTGTTCAGCCAGGGTTTGTGGGAGACATTCCTGTGAAGGTCCTGAGAGACAATGGTTCCTCAGGTTGCTCTGTTAAACAGAGTTTAGTTCGGCTTGAGCAGTATACAGGTCGACAGATCCATGCAAAGCTTATTGATGGATCAGTGAGATTGTTCCCTGAGGCATGTATCCAGGTGGCATCTCCATTTTATACTGGTACGACACTTGCGGTTGTCATGCCAGAGCCTCTATTTGACTTAATAGTAGGCAATATTAATGGAGTCAAGGATAGTTGCTCCGATGACGCTACTCAGACTTCGGCTGCTGCGGTAACACGAGCCATGACTGAGGCTCAAGACTGTGTCACCCCAGTGATCATTGAATCGCCGCAAGATCTGATGTGTAGTCAACTTGTTGTACAAGAACAACATTCTGACCCGACACTTGCTACCGTGCGGAACAAACAAAAGGGTCGAGTGATAAAGTATTCACGGGGAGGTCGAGCCAAGTTCCTTCGTAAACAAGGACGGCTCTACCGTGAGTCACGAACACCCGAGGGCGAGGTTCGACTGCAGTTTGTCGTTCCCGCCAAGTACCGCCTAGCAGTGTTACAATGGGGTCATTGTTCAGCCTCAGGAGGTCACATGGGCAAAAGGAAGACCCAGGGCCGTATCCGAGCTGACTTTTTCTGGCCAGGGATGGGACGAGACATAGATAGTTTTGTCCGTTCCTGCAGTGTGTGCCAAAGTATCACCACTAATCAGGGACATGCCCTTCCTGTGCCATTCATAACCACACCCGTAATCTCCGAGTCAGTTGAGAGACAGGGTAGTGGTGAAGTGGGTGCAGACCTGACGTCTCGCCCATTGGCTCCACAGGACACATTATGTCCAGGGCCTGTACATACATATTATGTACCGTAAGTTAAGGGGGAAGTTGAGAGGCGACTTGAGGCTATGGAAGACCCAAGTTTGCATAAGGATTCTCAGCTTCCCAGTACTAATAGAAGTATCGTAGGTTAAGGGGGAAGTTCGAGAGAGAACTCCGCAGAGGCGACTTGAGGCTATGGAAGACCCAAGTTTGCACAAGGATTCTCAGCTTCCCAATACTAATATAAGTATTGTAGGTTAAGGGGGAAGTTCGAGAGAGAACTCCGCAGAGGCGACTTGAGGCTATGGAAGACCCAAGTTTGCACAAGGATTCTCAGCTTTCCGGTACTAATATAAGTATTGTATTGTAGGTTAAGGGGGAAGTGAGAACTCTGCAGAGGCGACTTGAGGCTATGGAAGACCCAAGTTTGCACAAGGATTCTCAGCTTCCCGATATTAATATAAGTACTGTAGGTTAAGGCACAGGTTGAGGACCCGTGTGCGGTTCGAGGCTATGGAAGACCCGAGTTTGCACAGGGATTCTCAACTTGCCGACCATAATCGTGTGCTATAATTAATGGCGACCTCGAGTGTACTTTTCATAGCATGTACTGACTGCTAGCCAGAGAGAGTAATTGTAACATAATAAGAATTTTGTCTCATTGACACTTTTGATGCTCCACCTTAATTGGTTTTGCAGGTTCAGCAATGGGTGTAGCAGTTTTGCTGTGCGGGCCAGCTGATCGTCTGCCGCACGCTGCCGCCTCTTCTCCTCTGCCTTCGTCGTCGCCATATTATTTACTGTGTCATTTTACACGTAGGTACAGTTACACTACAACTGTCACACCTACACCGCGTATTACATACACCACGCTACACAACAATTAGTTGTCAGTGTAAATGTAGCGAATTTTCGCTCAGTTTGACCTGAGTACAGGATTTTCACCGTCGTCACGGAGTTTTTCCCTCAAGCTTGCTTCTATTAACGTAAATACGAGGTTTTTTCGCTCACTGGCGACTGCGATTTTCTCCTGTAGCAGGATAGCACACACACACCACAGTGTGAATCTTGTGTGACTGAGTTAGGATTTATATATATGTATATTGAAATCTTTCTTCTGAAGGAAGAAAGATTTAATTTTCATGGGGCGTAATGTCACGAATCAATTCGCGACATTTCCTTTTTGTGAGAAGCCATGAACTATTAGTGGAAAACTCACTGTGTATCGCTCAGTTAACCGTTTCTCTCTCCATTTCGGGGTATACTTTCCAAATCATTCGTCACTTTCAAAAGTGACCGATTTAATGCACGCCACTAAGTGCGTTACTGAGCGATACAATTGTTTCTTTATCGTTCGCCTCTGCTTGCATAAACCGTTAGCCACGCCTTCTTTTGGTGGCTTGTCGTCCTGCCTATGCATTATTTGAATTCAGTTTAGTGTTTGCTGTGACGGAGACAGGACCTGTGCAGCAGTGCGAGAGGTCAGCTAGTACCCAAACTCCACTTACAGTTTCTCCAAGCTCCCACCTTTAGTTCTCCAGCTTTGGGTGATACACCGCATTCATTGACTAGTATTTCCTTTGTGTATTTTGTAGTCTTAAGAGTTTAGTTAAGGTGTTTTTCCTAGGCGTAAGTATTTAGCTTCTGTGTGAGTGAGCGAGTGCTGTCTCATTTAATTTGATTTGAAATGTAATGTTAAATTTGTTTTTGTAATTAATAAATTTAACAGTTCTATTTCTTGAGCTTAATGTAGAGTAAAAATCTTGTTTCATTTCTCCATAATTAAGCTTATTTTCCATATAGCTCCTAGCTTGCATAAACGTTTGCTTTCATAACTGGTACTTAGACCAGTCTTGTTGTATTAACTTAAAATCCGTTGTGCCAGGAGTTAATGCATCAGCAAGAACCTGATGTTATTATTATTAGTATTAGTTATTTATTGTCAGGGGTGATGTAACTTTCTCCAGAGGCTAACAGTACAGTAATTCAGCAATTGTGAGTAATTAGTCTCTGCTGTGTACTGTTGAGAAAGTTTATAAATTCTCGTTCTTAGAGAATCGTGCACAAGCCAGCGTAAAGTAATCGTTGCTTGATGTAGCAAGACAATCATTGTCTCTGCGCTTCAATATTATTGAATATAAATATCAATTTAAATAATATTTAACCATTTATATCAAAATTACCGTGATATTATAAAAACCCCCGTGACACAGATGAATACAGGGTCAATGTAGGGTACGAGTTGGAATCAGTGAATTGCAATTTATGGAGCTGGACAACTCGTGGAATATAAATAGGGATTGCTTAGTTAGGAATGCTAAAGTGGTGTGTGGCGTGGCAAGAGTATCAACAAAGAAGAAAGGTACGGCCTGGTGGGATGAAGAGGGTAAGAGAGCAGTGGAGGAAAAGAGGAAGAAGTGGCTAGAGTGGTCCCAGGACAGGGGTTCAGCTGAAATAAGACCTGAATATACTGAGAGCAAGAAACACGTAAAAAAACAGTGAAGAGGAAAAAGAAGGAGGTAAATGATGATCTAGGAAGAAAAATAAATCAAATTACTCTGAAAATAGGAAGTTTTTCTGGAAAGAGGTGCGGAAATGTAGAAGTGACAGTGGAAAGAAATGTATACGTGTGAAGGATGTAGGTGGTAGATTATTAACCCATGGGGATGAGGTAAGGACAAGATGGAAAGAATATTTTGAAAGTCTGTTGCATGGGAATGGAGAGAGCAGAGCGGCTGTAAACATGACTGGTTTTGGGGGTGTACAGAGAAGGAATGCAGTGCCAGGAAACGTGACACTCGCAGAGGTGAAGAGTGCTGTGAAGCGGCTGAAAAATGGGAAAGCAGCTGGGGTTCATGAGGTGTATGCAGAGATGATTACGTGTAGTGCTGAGAGCGGAATGAAGTGCTTGTTGGAGATATGTGAGGCATGGATGAGTGAAACTGCCAGTAGACTGGAAAAAGGCTGTGATTGTACCCCTGTACAAAAATAAAGATGAGCGAAGGGAGTGCATGAATTATTGTGGCATAAGTCTGTTGAGTGTTGTAGGGAAGGTGTATGGAAGATACATTACTGAGAAAGTAAGAGAGATGCCAGAAGGCCTAGGGCGCAGGTCTAATCCTTGCTGCTCCAGCCACCTCGATGTTTTGTGAGGCATCACGACTGGGCACGAGATGCAGGGTGGCTTTAGGTGTGGCAGAGGATATGTGGATCAAATATCTGCAGTGAGACAGACAGTGGAGAAGGCTTGCGAGAAAGACTATAAGGTATTTATGGCACTTATGGATCAGGAAAAAGCATACGACAAAGTGAACAGAGAAGAGTTTGGAAGGTTTTGCACATGTACGGTGTAGATGGTAAGCTGCTAGGTGTAATGAGTTTTTATGATGGTAGTGAGGCATGTGGAAAGGTACATAGGCATCTAAGTGAATGGTTCACAATCAATGTGGGTGTGCGACAGGGTTGTGTGATATCCCCATGGTTATTTGAAATATATGTGAATGGGATGATGAGAGATGTAAAGACAAGAGTAAGGGAGTGAGGGATGTCATTGGTAATGAATGGTGATGGATGGAATATCTCAAATTTGTTGTATATGCAGTGCTACTTGCAAATACCGGACAAGACCTTGGTAGACTAGTGCAGAGTTTTGTAGATGTCCGTGGGCGTCGTGCCTTTAAAGCAAATGTAGAAAAGAGTAAAGTGATGGTTACTGAGAGAGAATGTGACTCCCAGTGCAATGTTTCAGTGAATGGAGGGCCTAGAATTGGTGAGAGTTCAAATACCTGAGTACAGTGTTAGAAAAGAGAGGAAAACGTGCCAAAGAAGTGGAAAGTACAGTGACACAAGGAAGGAAAGTAGCTGGTGTTATGAAGGCCTCGTTAAGAAACACAGACTTAAGTGTTGCAGCTGTGCGAGGTTTACATGAAGGAGTGTTAGTGCCAACTTTAACATACGGGTGTGAGACTATGGTGTGGCATGAAAATGAAAAGTCTGGAGTAAGAGCAGTGGCGATGGGACTGCTGAGAATTGTATGTGGAGTACAGAGAGCGGATAGGATACGGAATAATGTGATTCGTGAGAGATGCGGAGTGAGAAAGTCTGTGAATACCAGAATCAAAGACAGTGTACAGAGATGGTATGGTCATGTGGAGAGAATGGATGACAATAGAGTGGTGAAAACTGAGCGAATCTGAAGGAAGGAGGCGAGGTAGACCAAGAATGTGGAAAGATATGGTGGATGCGTGTGTGAGGAGGAGAGGTAAGGAAGTTGATGAGACTAAAGGACTGATTAGAGATCGAGCTGGCTGGATGAATTTTGTGCGAAGCGCAGGACCAGGGATTTGACACCCCTTTTTAACGTGACAGCGTTCGGATTGGCTCTATCGGATAAGTATATATGAAGCTACAGAACGTGGTGAAATTTCTTGGCCTATCAGATGGAGCCAGGATTCCGTGGGCTTGAATGGTGAGTGAATGGAAGCGTGGCCCATTGAACTGGGCAAACTTTGGCTATATGGACACTGCTAGTCCTCACCCTGCCCTAGGGTGGGAAAGGAAGTCCAGATGATAATGATAATGAACATTCTTTCGTAAAACTTACTAAGAGAAGCAATATCATTTCTGTTATTAAGGGAAACCTGTCTCCGTGTATTTGTAATTATAACTAATATTTTAGATCAGGAAGATTTACTCTGCGTGCCATACTCTTTGTAACATAATAGGAACACTATAAACGCTTCAGAAACACCCGTCATCTGAGTTTAATATCATGCCCTTGTTACTTTTAGTAGCTTGAAGAACTATATAGGTGGTAACATTATACCATGTAACTTAGAGGGCGCCACAGCATATAACAATCACCAACCAAACTGGTATTATATTGGAATTACACCCAACTAGCGGAGACTGGCATTATGTTCACTATTTGGTCTGTGTTTTTATCAATTTCTCTATAAACATCTATCGCATCTCCGTCAAAATGAGGTTTGGTTAGGTTGTTAGGTTGGCTTATATTAGTTTGTTAGGATAAATTAGGTTAGGTTGGTTTATCTTAATGTAGATGCAATAAAAGACAGAGACAAGAGCAGAACTCCCCTCCTTAATTACGTACAAAGCATTTGAGACGGATGGTTATACATGAAAAGGTGTTTACAACTGATTAACTTCAGTAATGAGCCTATTATTCTCAGTGGCCGATAGTTGGGTGTAATTCCGACATGTCATAAAAATCTATCTATCTATATAGCTAGGCTGCTTCCACCAAGGAAAGGGAGGTCATAAAAATACCCCCGCTAATACCAATACACCAGTCCTGTATGAGGCAGCCCTAGCATGTATTTAATATGGACGGCAGGTGTTAGCGCCCAAATGGTGACATGTAGAGGTGTATGGTATGTAGGAGGACTACTGGGCCTTGGGAACAGGCTGTGAAGCCCATGTCCAGAGTCGAGCACACACACACAAAATCCAAAAATTTTCCACAAACTAAACCTAAAAGTGGTAGGCCTTTGGCTGGATTGTACTGCCTTACTACAGTACTGCACAATCCATCACCCCTGGGGGTTCGCGTAAGGAATTATCATCAATCTGAGGGTTTTGTTTAGCCAGGGATGGGCCTCTTCCTCAGTCTCCAATTCCTTACAACCCAATTCCTTGGCCAAGAACTTCAAGCAAGAAAAGAAACAGCAAAAAATACTGCAAAACGTATACGATAAAATGAAGAGTTATTTCTTGTCAAAAACTAAGGTAAGACAGAAAACAATTCAAATCAAAACCAACTGCTCAGGGATAGTGATCATAAAAGAGGTGGTCATTTTTGCCATAGGTAACGGTCAGGAATGGGTTACCTGTTACCACTACCGGTTCTACTTGCCTTACAGCCGCGCCTCCCTCAGTTTCCTTCTCAATACCATACCTTTCCGTGCCGGCCATCTGCTCCACAGCTTCCCAAAACTGCTTTTCTGCCTGCCTCATTCTGATCTCGTAGCACACTGTCAGGCGTTCAACATCCCGCTGCCAACGATATACGGACCAGAACACCAAAATACAAACACCATACTGAACAAAAGACCACACAAACACCCAACCCACATACGTTACCTTAACATTCCATAGCGTGCCAAATTCACCCACTTCATTCTGGTGGGGACGCAACACTTCAACATAAGAAAGGGAGCTTGTTGCCCACTGCAATGCAAAATACGGAAGGATTTTCAGCAACACACCAACTACCATCACCGGCAACAGATCACCTAGACATGAGAGGCACCCAGTTTCTTGCTGCAGCCTTCACAAACCCACAACATCCACTACAGTACATGGCAGCACATCCACCCACACCAAGGAACATCAAAACAACACTCAGCACACGATACCATACACAAATACTGTCATCTCTCACCCCTCGCCCACCTCAGACCAGCTTCCAGAAGCATATCCACACTCAGATCACTCGCTGCTCCATTCAGTCACTTAAAGACAACACACAGCTGCATGCACGGCCTCCTGACATCCACCCTTCTGAATCCTATCATCCTCGTGAGGACAGGGTCCACCTGGCCAGGCTGAGATGTGGGCACCATCCAGCCCTCTTAAGCTACAAGAGGCTGGATGACTCCGTCGCTGATGCCTGTCCAGGATGCAACACAGCACCTCATACTATTAAGCACATTATGGAAGACTGCATTGCATACAATCACCTACGCCAACAACACAACATACACTCTTTGAGAGCTCTGTGGGAAAGCCCGGTCTCGGCCATGGCCTTCCTAAGGAACTCGGGGCTGTTCGGCCAGACTGCCTAGGGAACAACTACTACTACTACTACTACCGGCAACAGATAAAGCACATTCCAAAAACACTTCATCACACATCCCAACATTACAATCAATATTTCATTGATAAAGTAACACCAAATTTCCATCCTAAGTCTAGGCAGGACAGGTCCACCCAGCCAATCCTGATTGTGAAGTTCAGGCGGGGATCCAATCACTTCATCGGGATTCCTGGCAAGAATATTAAACTCCAGGATAAAAACACAAACATTACACACAACTACTGACAAATAGACTAGTTCAATTACCCATTGCCAAAAGGGTTTGGGAATCCAACATTTTCCAACAAAACCGCTCTTCACCGCGGTCACCATCGCCTTTTTCCACGTCAGAGGAAGACATTTTGATGTCTCGAAAAATCCGATAAAACTACACCTTAGCGGATAATAACACAGTGATAAATGTATATGACTTACCACTTTTACAACGCTAAGGAGAGTGACTCGCTCACGCAGGTGCTCACCTTTTATAGCCCCAAGACGCCGGAAGTGGATATTATGAATACTTAGCGCTGCAAATATTTCGTTATTTTTCTTCCATAATTACCTCAGTGCCATTCAGACCCTTTAGAATTACACATTTGAAGAAAAACAAAATCCTTATTCTTCATTCATTCATTCATTGCCAGACGCCATGTATCCCAGACAGGGTGGCCAAGGGCTTAGAGTTAATTGTTTTACAGGGAGGGGCACTAATCCTCCACCAACCCCACTTGACGTAGGGATGCCAACAGCATCTGGTGTTCCCCGGCGGTCACCCATCCAAGTACTAACCAGACCCAACGTTGCTTAACTTTAGTAAATTAAACCCTTGTTCTTAACTTTAGTAAATTAAGATTAATTTAGTGTTACAATTACGTATCAGGAAACGTCAAGTAGGTAATATTTTTGAGATTGACTTATTTTCGGTCTTAGCTATAAACTTAAATTCAAATCTGCGTTTGTAGTTTTGAATACCCCATGGTAAAGGCAACATAAAGTAGCCATATTCCTTTGTGATACTCATTGTTTCCTTTTTCATTTCCTAACTGTTGTTTCTTCAAAGACAGGAATAAATAAATTTTCACAATGGCTTATCCAAATTCCTTGGAAAATATCACTCATAGTTAAGACACCTACCACAATACTAACCTGCCACCCTGTGGCCTCCAAATCCTTTCCACAGCACCTCTTCGTGACTAGCACCATAGTCTAAGTGCTAATCTCTTCTTACAGCACAACACTGAAGATGGTTAGATGGCAATTTTACGCCAAGTTAAAGTAAACAGAGTTTGGTATCATTACTATTGTACTTCCCTATAGCTTCTCAAAAAGGCCTTACTTTGATCAGTTGGACTGGTGATAATTATGGAAAAACAACAACAACAGATTTTGTAGCTACTAAAGCTGCTCTTAATAACAAAATCAAACAATTTATGGATGCTGTGAACTCTCTTCAGCTACAATTAGGGTGAGGTGGGGGTCAACCGTACTATTAGTGGCAAAATATTCACCAAACATTCAGATAAAGGTTTTATTATGAAATGTAAATATCAAAAGAAATTTCAGGAAAAGGGTTATTTCTGGGATGGTTATCACTTCTTTTGAAAAAAAGATAAGTTGATTTAAAAGTGTATTTTCAAAAAGGAAGCCATGTGTATAGACAGTGGGGGTGAAGTCTACATCCTACTTGACAACACTTTAATGTGTTACCAAAATAAATCTAAGTTTATATAAGAAGTAGGCAATGTAAGAATTCAGAGCAGAGACATTTACTCCATGACTTTCATATTGCCTTACAAGCAACCAAAAATTTAATATTCCATTATCAAATGTTTAACTTGGCTGAATACTGAAATGTGGTGCTAAATTATTGTAAAAGTAAAGGACATATTCTGTCCTAGTACAAAAATGTTGGCCACACGTTACAGAAATGTAATATATAACCTGGTTGAATACTGAAATGTGATGCTAGATTATTGTAAAAGTAAAGAACATTTGCTGTCCCAGTACATAAATGTTGACCATATATTACAGAAATATATATGCTTGAATGAACAAAAACAGGCAAGGTTACGACGTAGTTAATTATGTAAAAAACGATATAGGCTACAAAACTAGGTAAACATACGCTCCCTTTGAGGCAGTAGAAGCACCTTACCAAATCAGCTGTTCCTGACAGTCTGTTATATTTTTCTGAACACTTCTGTGGTGGTTAATAAAAGTTTCATGCGATATTTGTTTCCCCGTTGTTATTAGCTACTATATGTTCCACATTGTCAACTCGTTTGACTGGTCGGCTGTGAATCATGACATGGCGGAAGGACTATCCTAACCTAAGTGTTTAACGAAATCTAACCTAACGGAGCTTAACTGTGCCTAGTAATTTTTCTAACATAAGCTAACCTAACCCAACCTAACCTAAACTACCCTGGCATCCAGCTGGGAATTTGGGAAAGGAAATCCACCTTTCAGTACGTTGAATAAGATTTCTTCCATTACGCCGTAAACAAACAATCGTAGGTACGGCTTAAGATGGGGTTGGCCTTAAGCAGATCTCTAGGCACAATTTCGTCTTAATTCAAGGAGGAACCGAGGCTTCATTAAAGACACGGGTGTAATCCTTGCTGCTGCAGCCACCTCGATGTTTTGTGAGGCATCACGACTGGGCACAAGATGCAGGCACACCACAAGTCTGCAAAGAATGGCTCTTCTTGGTGGTTGAGGGAGTTCCCATATGTCAACAAATGACAAGTGAAGGTACACTGGCGCACCAATCTTGCCATTTTTCTTCCCACAATGCATGTCAGCTGCACCAACCCTACCGTTGGTAAACTCTTGCACGAAGGCCGAGCCAGTGGTTTTAACAACACCAAATAGGCAAGACTGACTTCGTGCGGCCGCTTCATCGAAGGGAAGAGTATTTCAAAGGTTGGTAAATAATAATATTTACGAGGTGGTACTGTCTCCTCGAAGATTGCCTTTGTTTTTCTATCTGTCCATTTGGCTGGATTGACTTGGTCCTAAACTTGGGTCCCTGCTTGGCTATGGTGACCTGTTACTGTAAGATAAAAGGCCGTAAAAGAAAAAGGAAGGGTTAGGTATAGCCGAACTTACGGAAACATGGCATATGTAAACAAAAATATGATAGGCCTATGCACATATTATAAACCTGTTTAACGAGAAGAATAAACAGTTTTATAACGTGGGCACTGGTCATAATATACATCTGATTAAAACCCACAGTTTCTCCTTCAAGCAGAGGTGCACTGATGACTAAGCCTTCTATAATTAACAAGAATCTGGATAGCCAACACTGACACAAGACGTCTGACCTAGCTTCTGTGTGTACTGGTTTAATTTAAATTTTTGAATTTCAAACCTCTTCCCGGATCACTAACTGGGAACTATATACAAATCTAAATATTCTCCTAAAAGACTTTGCTATAATAACAACAATATTTATGTACTATTAGTACAAGTTTGGACAGACTTACAGTATTTACAGAACCTCCCCTTCGCAAAGGATGATCTCCAGAGTTGATTATATCATCAAACAGCGAAATTATCCAATGAACTCCGGGTTAAGGAAAAGAAATCACTTGTCTCAGGCGCTGTTTAGTAGCACAAGGCGGGTAACAGCAGGGAGTAATACAATAATAATTATCACAGAAATGCTAATAAAATTCATGAAGTTGTAATAATATAAATAATGTATCATATGATTGATATTGAGTCATTTTATATGTGGACATTAATCGTAAGTTAATATAAAGACAACTTACAACAATTTTCTCTAGTGTAGAAGGGCTAACCTGGAACGGGCTATATAAAGGGGTGCACGATGCCTCCTGGTTCTATATTAGGTTGTGCCTCGACTGACAGTCACCAGGTGATGAGTGCAGGTATGTAATGTAGAAAGGCATTACATATCTGCAGTCGATGGTGTTCTGTTAGTCGAGGTATTTTTACCATTAGTGTAGGTCTAGCTATTTGTCTCTGTAGGATTTAGTATAGGTTAGCGATTTGTCTGTTAGGTGATTAATTTTAGGGTCTTTAGATTAGTTTTACTTTATAATATAAGGTATAAAAAATATAAAACCAAGAAAAAATTAAAAAAATAAAAATACAAAAAAAATTAAATAAGATTAAAATTATTATATATATATGTACGTTTGCATGAAAGTGTCTGTATGTATGCATAGAAGCGTGTGTGTGTGTGTGTGTGTTTGTATATATATGTATATATGTTTAAATGTACTGTATATACATATATATATATAAATGGCCTTAATAACCAGGGACTTCGGCCCCAATGGTTGATAGGCCAGAAAAAAAAAAAAAAAAAAAAACTCCTGGTTCGTTATTCACCTGATACCAGCAAGGTAAGACGTGTTGGGTGATACTCGTAGCAGAACTTCGCTGATCTGTTAGTAAGTTGTATATTCTTTGAATTAAGTTCGAAGTACTTGTTTAACTTCTTCAACACAAAATGCATAAAGTTCAGCTTGAGAACAAGGATGGGCTTGCTTACATCAGGGCAAAGTTTGGCGGCAAATGGACCGAGTTCCTGATTGATTGTGGTTGTTCTTTTACGGCGGTACCCCTGCAGATGGTGAAGGAATGTGGGATGCTAGATAAGATGCAGAAGCCGGATGATAGTTTGAACCACGAGTGTGTTGCTGGAGTGCCGGGTAATGTGGAAATGCAGTGCGAAACCCTGGACGGTGAGGTTATTTCTTTGTTTCCCTTTGTGATAGTTCTTACCAAAATTGATGAGCCAAACATTGGTTCAGATATTTTGTATACATACAAGTGTCACATGAGGGATTTGCACATTTTCGAGCAATATTTAGAACTTACTCTGACAAATGTTTTGCCTAAAAGAGAATGGCCAAAAGAATCTGTTTAAAATTAACGGGCAGGAGATTTCCGGGCTAACTGACACGGGTTCGGGCACTGTAAGTATGTCAGAAGCCTTGGCCATCAAGTGTGGTTTGGAGATGGAGCCTCTTGATAAACCTTTTGTTTTCCTCGAGTTCGACGGTCGAAGTGTTAGCACCAAAACATGCCGTGCAGACGTCACAGTGGATGCTGTTCCAGTTCCCTTCTCGGCCTCGGTTCAAATATACATCTCGGATAAACTGGCTTTACCGTTATTTGGACTGGATTTTTGGCTGCATTTTGATCACATTAGTTTTACAGAGACCGGGGTTGTTTTAGCGAAGGACGTGCAGAAGGAGGAAGAGATTTGATTCGGTTCTGTTAACTTCTGATTTTCTTTTTCCATGACACCACATAATATTATTGGCACTGAAATAAATGTTGATAGCAATGGGTTGTAAGGAATTGGAGAGTGAGGAAGAGGTCCATCCCTGGTAAAAATAAAACCTCACATCGATGAAAATTTCTTACGCGAACCCCCAGGGGTGATGGATTTTACCGTAGCAATGCAGTACAATCCAGGCAAAGACCTACAGGGTTCTGGAATGGTTGATCCAGTACATCGTTCATAATATGCCAGGCAAGGAAGCACAAATGCCACTTACTCTACTTATTTCTGAGGACATACCACTGAGCTCTATAATATGGAGAGGCTTTCTCATGGCTAACACAGAGTAACCGATGTAGCCGCCGCCAGGGCGGCGCTGGTGTACCGACAGCCATGTTACACTTAGCCTGATGCCCACGGTTTTTGAACTGGTGTTCGTTGGGTTTTTGAAAGCAGCCGATGATTCCGTAATATATAGTGCCATGGTCAGCTGTGCAGCTTCTGGATGCAAAAATGGATACAGGACTTCATCAGAGAGATGTGGCATTACATTTCACAAGAATTATATCTTGTTGCTAATTCTATAAGAAAATTGCCCCCCTGGGGTGGGGCGGGAAGAATCTTCCCCGGTATCCCTGCATGAATCAGGCCTCCAAAACGGACCCATTTATCTCCAGTCTTTCTCTCCATGTCCTCTTCTCTTCTGTTCACACTCTCTTGTAGATATTTCCATGTTTCTTCCGGCCTTTATCAATCTAGACATTCGGTTTCATGACATGGATAGTGCCATAAAGGGTAAGTTCTGTACTGCAGCAACCTATGGCGTTGTTTTATATTCAATGGCTAAATGTACCCGATATATTTCGTTGAACTAGGCAGAAAAAAATCATAATCCATATATGTTTTTGTATAATAAGCAAAAAGTGTCTCTTTATTAATAATCACTGCTTAATGGAAATGAAGTATTTGAATTTGAATATAAGTGTCGGTGTTTCAATATGGCCGCCAAAATCACACGCCCGCGGCGGAGGTAGCCTCTCCACATTATAGAGCTCAGTGGGACATACTCACATAGACCAAAAACTCGGCTCTCTGGCGTCTCTCTAACATGATTTTCTTGGTGAATGGTGCACATGTATTTGAATAATTTTACCCTTCACTGTTGTGCGAATTCTAACCTGCCGGCCATTACACACCATCTTATCCCTACGGGTGAAATGGGCTGCCACACTCACAAAGCATCTCTTTTGTCAAATGGCCACATTTTCAAAATACGACCTAGTTGACTCTACCTCTCTCACTGGCGTGTCTAAGTTGACACAGGCTGCCAGGTTTGTGAAGTGACAGCAGGACTTCCTGGGATCCATCTACAGGGGCTGTGGATAAGGCATGGCAACGTTTGTGGCTGTTTACTGTATATTGGTACTCTGTCTCGGGTTTTTATTAGCAGTGCTTGCAGTCGTTTTGGGGCAGGAGACACAGCTTTAATCTTAGTGTTAAGTGAATTGTGACCAGTAATTGCATGAATCATGTAACCGTATGTGTTATGGCGAAGCTTCTCAAGACCATAGACAATTGTCAGTATTTCTTTCTCTATTTATGCCTAACTCTTCTCCGTCTTACTTACTGACCTACTGCCAAAGACAATAAGTTTTCCTTCTTGCAAAAGCACTGAGCAAGAGTCCAAACCCAATAGCATAGTTCTCAGGGTTAACTCTTTAATGGGGTCATAGAATACCAACAAGGATGTAACATTACTCATGTCTTTGACTGATGGCAAAAGAAATAGGTTTTACTCCCTGCAAAAACACTGAGTAGAGTCCAAACCCAGTAGCATCATTCTCAGGGTTAACCCTGTAATGGGGTAATAGACCATTAGCACGGAAGTACCAATACTCATGCTTTTGACTACTGGCAAAGGCAATATGTTTTCCTTCTGTCAACGTATTCAGCAGTCCAAAATCAGAAGCATCATTCTCAATGGTAACCCTTTCATGGGGTCATGGAACACCAACAGTGAAGCAACAACACTCATGCCTTTGAATACTGGCAAAGCCAATAGGTTTTCCTTCCTGCAAAATCATTTAACAGATTCCAAATTCAGCAGTATCATTCCCAGTATTAACCCTTTAGTAGTTTAGTACAGCCATAGGCCACCAGCAGGGAAGTATCAACACTCAGGCCTTTGATGTTTTACAAAGGTATTCTTCATTGCACTGGACCAGGTCCAGGATACATCACTTTTTAAAGGTATTATAAAGTCTGCCCGGTGGCATGGTGGGTGAAGTGCGTGACCGTAAATTAAAGGACCGCAGATCGAATCCCATACTTTTGGCCACCCCTTGTGGGATTACGGCGTCTGGCATTAGACAGGTAAAGTCTATGCAAAACATCACACACTTTAGTCAGGAATTTGGGCATATAACTCACCGTAACTGACTGACCTACAGCAAGGTTTGGAAACTGGAAGGACCATCCTCTGTGTGGGTGTATCTATCTATGGCCAGACGCCTTAATGCCGTAAGGGGTGGCCACAAACAGTGCCTCCAAGTCACTCCGTCCCCTGCAGTTTCGCTGTTCTCCAACTTTCACCCCCCTCTCATATACCTCTCTTCTTGATCCCTTCATTTCATCCTCGGTCTCCCTTTCCCTCTCTCCCCTTCACCTCACACGCAGACACGCCCCTAGTTAGTCGTTCACTCTGCATCCTCTCCACGTGGCCAGACCACCTTAATGTATTTCTCCTAATGCTTTCTATCACATCCACTTCCACACCACAATGTTCCTTCCTCATTGGTTAGACTGTCTCTCCATGTAACTCCACGTGCTGTTCTCAAGGATTTCCTTCGTTTTTGCGTTCACTATTTATCTGATGACGGCATATACAGTAAACCTCCCTGGCTTTTTATATCCTATGATGTGTAATAATAAGAATTCACATAAATCTTTATAACCAAAAACATTTTTTTTTTTCAAGTCTGCTAGGTAGAAAATTCAGTTCATATCACATGATCTTAAACATTCAGAGAGTCATTACCCTTAGTCCAGAAAGTGTTAATAGGAACATACATTAGCCAGAATTAAATTCAAACTACATACATACATACATACATACACATACACAGTGCATCCTCATGTTGAAGGGGTTACGTGTATGAACCTTACCCTTTCAGCTCCTGTCCTCAATTGCAGGTAGTCTTGCAGGTGTGTCCTGCTGAAGTCTTTATTGTCCCCAATTATGGTGAAAAATCCACTGCTGATGTCACATCACGACCTGTATATGCCTTCACCAGTGATGACACCTGTGTAAAAGAAAACAAGGTCACTACGAAGATTGGAAGTGAAAACAGACAAGGTAAAAACTAGGATAAAGTAAGGGGAGGTACCCGAATCGTAGGTGAGAGGAAAACAAATTCCTATTGGGGGGTAGTACAGAACCCATGAAAGGAGGCTGGAGGGCTGCAGAAGACCAGCTTCGGCCTGCAGTCCATCGGGTGCATGTTTAGGTCAGCCTGTGGTCACACAACACGAGTAAATCCGCAAAGGCAGCAACATCTCCTTTTGACTTTGACCTTTCTCTCCAGATGTATAGCAATCACCTACTCCTCTGGGGGTCTTAGTGCCATACAGCCATATTATGGCTTGCTGTTAGTGCTTCAGTATTCCTTCCTTCCTTCATTATTCTTTCCCGCCTCTGAGGAAGTATCCCTGCTTGTCATAAGAGGCGGCTAAAAGGTGCCTTTTTGTCTCCCGTCTTTCTCTCCTTACTGTCCTCTTCTGCTCGTCTGTCCAATCTCTCTTCTTGATATTTCCGTGTTTCTCCTGGCCTGTATTTTCCGTCTTCTCTTACAGTGCCATATAGCCATTTTATGGCTTGGTGCTAGTTCATTATTCCCTCCTTCCTCCGAGATTCTTTTGTTTTAACATTTGGTGCAACATTATCCAATAGTTGTGCAACACTACTGCAACCAGACGGGCAGACAAACCAAGCCAAAACCATAACCTTCATGACGGAGGTAACAACAAATGCAGATTATAATCTGCTTGTTTAAGTGTCGAACAATACCACCTCGTAAACTAATTCCATGATAAAAAGCACATCACAGTGTTTGTGTCACTAACAATATGTTTGTGTGTATGTAT
This sequence comes from Coenobita brevimanus, assembly GCF_032717465.1. Classification (NCBI taxonomy): domain Eukaryota; kingdom Metazoa; phylum Arthropoda; class Malacostraca; order Decapoda; family Coenobitidae; genus Coenobita; species Coenobita brevimanus. Next base: position 64,050,924 of record NC_137054.1, read on the forward strand.
GTATGGTAACCAGCTGTATGTAAGTGTGGGGTGTCGCTGGTGTAAGCTGTTGTGTGTATGTATGTATGGTACCCAGCTGTATGTAAGTGTGGGGTGTCGCTGGTGTAAGTGGTTGTGTGTATGTATGTATGTATGGTACCCAGCTGTATATAAGTGTGGGGTGTCGCTGGTGTAAGCTGTTGTGTATGTATGTATGTATGGTACCCAGCTGTATGTAAGTGTGGGGTGTCGCTGGTGTAAGCTGTTGTGTGTATGTATGTATGGTACCCAGCTGTATGTAAGTGTGGGGTGTCGCTGGTGTAAGTGGTTGTGTGTATGTATGTATGGTACCCAGCTGTATGTAAGTGTGGGGTGTTGCTGGTGTAAGTGGTTGTGTGTATGTATGTATGGTACCCAGCTGTATGTAAGTGTGGGGTGTCGCTGGTGTAAGTGGTTGTGTGTATGTATGTATGGTACCCAGCTGTATGTAAGTGTGGGGTGTTGCTGGTGTAAGCGTTTTTTTTTTTTTTTTTATGCAAGGAAGAAGGAACCAAAGGCCATGAGCCCGTAATAACAGTTCCCTCCAAGAGAAAAACAAAATACAAGACAGCCAAATTCAAGATCCGTTCATTTCGAGATGCCTGGACACACTGCGTTTGAAAGACCGGAGATCATAGGGAGCAGGAAATACAGACATAGGGACACAGTTCCAGAGTTGACCTGTTGCATAAATGAAGGACTGGGAGTAACGGTTAACTCTTGCATTAGAGAATTGGACAGAAAAGGGATGAGAGTTTGCTGCTAGACGGGTGCTATGCGCCCGTCGTAGAGGTGGAGGAATGCATGCAGACAGTTCAGAGGAGCAGTGACCATTAAAGTAGCGATAGAAAAGAGATAAAGATGCAACAGTGCGGCGAAGAGACAAACGTTGAAGGGAGTCAGTAAGAGGAGGAGAGTTAATGAGACGAAAAGCCTTTGACTCCACCCTATTGAGAAGAGCTGTATGTGGGGAGCCTCCCCACACGAGAGTTGTACTCTACACAGGGGCGGATAAAACCCCTGTATAGAGTCAACAATTGTGCAGGGGTAAAGAAAGAACGGAGTCGGCTTTAGCACACCCAATCTCTTGGAAGCAGATTTTACAAGAGATGTAATATGATCTTTCCAAGGTAAGTCCCGAGTAAATAAAACCCCAAGCATGTTCAAGGATGATGTAGGATTAAGCTGAATATTATTAAACATTAGTGGGTATACCTGTGGAAGATTTTGACGGGTTGATAGGTATAAGAACCGAGTCTTAGATGCATTAAAAACAACAAGATTATTTCTTCCCCAGTCAGAGATACGAGCCAAGTCAGACATTAGGTGTGCCATAGCCTCATCCCTTCTTTGTTGAAGTAACTGCTAAGATGGGCGTTGCGGGAACCGAATGGAAAGGTGAAGGGTGGAGTCATCAGCGTATGAGTGGATAGGGTTAGATGTACAGCTCAGAAGGTCATTGATGAATAAAAGGAAGAGAGTTGGTGATAGGACAGAGCCCTGAGGAACACCACTGTTGATAGATCTAGGAGAAGAACGGTGGCCGTCTACAACAGTGGCTATACAGTAGAACGACCAGAAAGGAAGCTAGCGATGAAGGCACAGATAGAAGGATAGAAACCGTAAGAGGGCAGTTTGGAAATTAAAGATTTATGCCAGACTCGATCGAAAGCCTTTGAGATGTCAAGTGCAATGGCAATCCTTTCGCCAAAGTCCCGAAAGGAGGATGACCAAGAGTCTGAAAGGTAGGTGAGAAGATTGCCAGTGAAGCGTCCCTGACGGAACCCGTACTGATGATCAGAAACGAGGTTGTGATAGGAAAGATGCCTTAAAATTTTTCTATTGAGAATTGACTCAAAAACTTTTGAAATACAGGATGTTAAAGCAATTGGACGATAGTTGGAGGGTTGGGAGTGGTCACCCTTCTTTGAGACTGGCTGAATAAGAGTAAACTTCCAGCAAGAAGGAAAGGTACAAGTTGACAGACAAAGGCGAAAGAGTTTGCTTAGGCAGGGTGTAAGCACAGAAGCACAGTTCTTGAGAACAACAGGAGGGACTCCATCAGGCCCATATGCCTTGTTAGTATTGAGGCCAGTGATGGCAGAAAGTACATCAGCTGAACAAATTTTAATGTCAGCCATGAGGAAGTCAGAGGGGGGAAGTGATGGAGGAACAGCACCGGAATCGTCTAAGGTGGAATTGGAGGAGAAAGTCTGTGCGAAGAGATCTGCTTTATCAGTAGAAGAAATAGCTACAGAACCATCAGAGTAGAAAAGAGGAGGGAAGGGTGATGAGGTAAAGTTGTTAAAAAAGCTTTTGGCAAGGTGCCAGAAGGAGCGGGAAGAATTCGAGTTGGAGAGTTGAGAGCATTTAGTACAGATGAAATTGTTTTTAGCAGAGCGAAGAACAGACTTAGCACGATTCCGGTCAGAAACGTAAAGATGATGTGATTCAGGGGTGGGTTGGCTCCGGTACCTTTTGTAGGCCCTCTCCTTGTTGTGGACAGCATGAGAACAAGCGTGATTAAACCAAGGCTTTCTTGCGTTAGTCAAAGGATATGAGAAAGGAATGTATGCTTCCATGCCCGAGAGAATAACTTCCATAATGCGCAAGGCACACTCAGATGGCTCACGGCCATGGAAGCAATAATCATTCCAGGGAAAATCAAAGAAGTACTGCCTGAGGGCCTCCCAATCCACGGCTCCAAAATGCCACAGACGCCGTTTCCCTGGAGGGTCCACAGGCCGTACCAGAGTGATAGGACAGGTTAAGGTGATAAGGTTGTGATCGGAGGAGCCCAACGGAGAGAAAAGATTAACAGTGTAAGCAGAAGGATTAGTTGTAAGGAAGAGGTCAAGTATGTTGGAGCTCTTTCCAAGGCGGTCTGGGATACGGGTAGGGTGCTGTACAGGCTGCTCTAGGTCATTAAGGATAGAAAAGATGTAGGCTTGTTCAGCAGGTGGATCAGTGAAAGGAGAGGAGAGCCAAAGGTGGTGGTGAACATTGAAATCTCCTAGAATGGAGATTTCAGAGAAAGGAGAAATGGATAGAATGTGTTCCATCGTAGAAGATAGTCGAAGAATTTTTGATAGTCAGTAGAATTAGGGGATAAGTAAACAGCACAGATATATCAGTCAGAGAATGACAGGAAAGCCGAAGCCAGAGTGTAGAGAATTCAGAAGAATCGAGTTCAGGAACACGAGAGCAAGATAAGTCGTTGCGTATATATACACAACAGCCACCTTTGGCTTTGAAATGAGTATAGAGAAAGTAGGAGGATACAGAAAAGGGTTTGCTGTCAGTTGCCTCAGACAGCTGAGTCTCAGTTAGAAAAAGAAGGTGAGGTTTAGAGGAGGAGAGGTGGTGCTCAACAGAGAGAAAGTTAGAGGAAAGGCCGCGAATGTTGCAGAAATGAAGAAGGAGAGAGTCAGACAGTGGTTCCAGGCACCTCGAGTCGTCACCGGGAGAGGGGCGGAAGGTGAGGGCATTTATGGTCCCCCCCCCCTGGGGACTCCGAGGCTGGGTGATGAAGCGCCAGGATTCTTTTTTGAATTTTGGAAAAGGAAATGTAGTGTGTACTATGCATGTAGTTTGGTGTAGATAGAGAAATTTGTGTTGGAGATATGCTGGCGTACTCTCTGTGTAACTGAGACACTGAAAAAGTTCAGCAAAGGAGGATGGTCAGGAACTAGTCCTGAGGGCTGATGAAACGGGAGCTCCAGCACTCCCTGTCATCAGCTTTCCATCCATCTCGGGAGTACTGCCCTGCTCGACTGGTGCTACAGTCTACCCCCAGCTGAATATAAGTGTGGGGTGTCGCTGGTGTAAGCTGTTGTGTGTATGTATGTATGGTACCCAGCTGTATGTAAGTGTGGGGTGTCGCTGGTGTAAGCTGTTGTGTGTATGTATGTATGGTACCCAGCTGTATGTAAGTGTGGGGTGTCGCTGGTGTAAGCTGTTGTGTGTATGTATGTATGGTACCCAGCTGTATGTAAGTGTGGGGTGTCGCTGGTGTAAGCTGTTGTGTGTATGTATGTATGGTACCCAGCTGTATGTAAGTGTGGGGTGTCGCTGGTGTAAGCTGTTGTGTGTATGTATGTATGGTACCCAGCTGTATGTAAGTGTGGGGTGTCGCTGGTGTAAGTGGTTGTGTGTATGTATGTATGGTACCCAGCTGTATGTAAGTGTGGGGTGTCGCTGGTGTAAGTGGTTGTGTGTATGTATGTATGGTAACCAGCTGTATGTAAGTGTGGGGTGTCGCTGGTGTAAGCTGTTGTGTGTATGTATGTATGGTAACCAACTGTATGTAAGTGTGGGGTGTCGCTGGTGTAAGTGGTTGTGTGTATGTATGTATGTATGGTACCCAGCTGTATGTAAGTGTGGGGTGTCGCTGGTGTAAGTGGTTGTGTGTATGTATGTATGTATGGTAACCAGCTGTATGTAAGTGTGGGGTGTCGCTGGTGTAAGTGGTTGTGTGTATGTATGTATGTATGGTAACCAGCTGTATGTAAGTGTGGGGTGTCGCTGGTGTAAGCGGTTGTGTATGTATGTATGTATGGTAACCAGCTGTATGTAAGTGTGGGGTGTCGCTGGTGTAAGTGGTTGTGTGTATGTATGTATGTATGGTAACCAGCTGTATGTAAGTGTGGGGTGTCGCTGGTGTAAGTGGTTGTGTGTATGTATGTATGTATGGTACCCAGCTGTATGTAAGTGTGGGGTGTCGCTGGTGTAAGCGGTTGTGTATGTATGTATGTATGGTAACCAGCTGTATGTAAGTGTGGGGTGTCGCTGGTGTAAGCGGTTGTGTATGTATGTATGTATGGTAACCAGCTGTATGTAAGTGTGGGGTGTCGCTGGTGTAAGAGGAAGTATACTCGCCTCACAAACGACAAGTTTCTGGTTCGATTCCCTGAACAATCATGAGACCTGATGCTGGTGAGGCACGCCTTCACGCACTGGCACGCGCGTGTGTATCCTCTCTTAATTCTCCTTTCTCTCCCACACCCTTGCACGCTTTCCTTCCCCCTCCCTCATCAGTGCTCTCATTCTCTTATCCTGTCCTTTGTCTCAGACACTCACATCACCCTTTCTTCCCCTTCCCCCTCCTTTCCTCTCTCTCTCCTCCTTCCCCTCCCCCTTCTCCTTCCTACTTCCTTAGTCGGTCCCTATCCCTCTCCCCACTCTTTCCCATATTCCTCCCCTCTCCTTCCCCCTCTCTCTAATGTCGCCTAATTAAGTAAAGACCTATGTTAGAAACTATAATTTGTGTTTTCAGTACGATGGCGTTCCTTGGATTAATTTTTGCTGCCGTCAGACTATTTTATTTGGGTCAGGAAGGGCTTCTGGTACTGCTGAGATCAGACTGAATAAAATCGTACAGAGGCAGCAGGAAGAAACTAAATGAAAGTGTGTGACAGTGTTATTCCCCTCACTATCTTCACTATGACAATATCTTTTGTATTTTATTCCTGCTGTCTCCACACGGGTTTACTGTATTTTATTCCTGCTGTCTCCACACGGGTTTATTGTATTTTATTCCTGCTGTCTCCACACGGGTTTATTGTATTTTATTCCTGCTGTCTCCACACGGGTTTACTGTATTTTATTCCTGCTGTCTGCACACGGGTTTATTGTATTTTATTCCTGCTGTCTCCACACGGGTTTATTGTATTTTATTCCTGCTGTCTCCACACGGGTTTATTGTATTTTATTCCTGCTGTCTGCACACGGGTTTATTGTATTTTATTCCTGCTGTCTCCACACGGGTTTATTGTATTTTATTCCTGCTGTCTGCACACGGGTTTATTGTATTTTATTCCTGCTGTCTCCACACGGGTTTATTGTATTTTATTCCTGCTGTCTCCACACGGGTTTATTGTATTTTATTCCTGCTGTCTCCACACGGGTTTATTGTATTTTATTCCTGCTGTCTCCACACGGGTTTATTGTATTTTATTCCTGCTGTCTCCACACGGGTTTATTGTATTTTATTCCTGCTGTCTCCACACGGGTTTATTGTATTTTATTCCTGCTGTCTCCACACGGGTTTATTGTATTTTATTCCTGCTGTCTCCACACGGGTTTATTGTATTTTATTCCTGCTGTCTCCACACGGGTTTATTGTATTTTATTCCTGCTGTCTCCACACGGGTTTACTGTATTTTATTCCTGCTGTCTCCACACGGGTTTATTGTATTTTATTCCTGCTGTCTCCACACGGGTTTATTGTATTTTATTCCTGCTGTCTCCACACGGGTTTATTGTATTTTATTCCTGCTGTCTCCACACGGGTTTATTGTATTTTATTCCTGCTGTCTCCACACGGGTTTATTGTATTTTATTCCTGCTGTCTCCACACGGGTTTATTGTATTTTATTCCTGCTGTCTGCACACGGGTTTATTGTATTTTATTCCTGCTGTCTCCACACGGGTTTATTGTATTTTATTCCTGCTGTCTCCACACGGGTTTATTGTATTTTATTCCTGCTGTCTCCACACGGGTTTATTGTATTTTATTCCTGCTGTCTGCACACGGGTTTATTGTATTTTATTCCTGCTGTCTCCACACGGGTTTATTGTATTTTATTCCTGCTGTCTCCACACGGGTTTATTGTATTTTATTCCTGCTGTCTCCACACGGGTTTATTGTATTTTATTCCTGCTGTCTCCACACGGGTTTATTGTATTTTATTCCTGCTGTCTCCACACGGGTTTATTGTATTTTATTCCTGCTGTCTCCACACGGGTTTATTGTATTTTATTCCTGCTGTCTCCACACGGGTTTATTGTATTTTATTCCTGCTGTCTCCACACGGGTTTATTGTATTTTATTCCTGCTGTCTCCACACGGGTTTATTGTATTTTATTCCTGCTGTCTCCACACGGGTTTATTGTATTTTATTCCTGCTGTCTCCACACGGGTTTATTGTATTTTATTCCTGCTGTCTCCACACGGGTTTATTCAGTTACCGGAGAGACAGAGATATTGCGTTCTTTATTACCAGATTCTTTTTAACTTTAATCATATTGTCTGGTGGCACATTAACCTCGTTACTAAGATAACATATCTCTATATTTCTTTACATACTGCTGCCACTGGTAGGCGGTGGCGACCATCATCCACTCACTTGATGCAGTGCTGTCTATTTCTTCCTACACTGAGTGATAAGACTAATGGTTTCCTGTAACCCAGGAACCATTTCCAGTGCTGGGTGGTAACCAAACAACCAAATAATGGGGTTATGTGGATCCTACTATGATGCCCCTGAACTGAGTGGAAACGCAAATGCGGCGTCCATCCAGGAACCAAACATCCACTCTTCCCTGCCCCTTGATGTGGCGAGGTGCTGTCCACTGCAGGGAACGTCGGTTCACTGCATGTGATAGCTTTGCAGGGGTGACTGTTTGCTTGCGGATGATGGGTCTGCTGGGCCAGACAGACCAAGGTTGCTCTAATACGACTACTTACGGCTGCCAGACGATTTATTTAGCTTAAGACAACCTCCTGGCAGTGAAAGGATTCATGAAGAGCTATTACATAACCACTCATCATCATCAAGTGTTCTGAGTAAAACTGTCCACTGACAGTCGGAATAAAACAAAAATGACGTACTCGGGGTAAAAGGTATAAGATCCATCGTACTGAGTCAACTGTTAAAGGCAACATTCAGTACGTTGACGTCTTTCATTGTCCTCTTGCTACCGCCAGACGATTCTGTTGGTGGGATCTGTGCCAGTGAGTGGGTTACAAGCAGCCTCCATAACACCCTTCAGTACCATGGCGTCTTATAGGCTTGCTTAGAGTCCATGTGTGACGCGGGCAATAAACAGTACCTTGGAGCGGCTAATTAGTTCGTTGGTGCTGAGTGACCTCCAAGGATAATGAGGTATCGCTGGTATGCCCAAGTGCGTAATGACCCATTACTCCACCACTCTGAGTGGAGGCCAACTTCCTGCATAATATTACGTGAACGCCAACCCCGTCTACATGGGCACGCGGCACGTTTCCCTGAGGCTGATCTTTCTCATAGGATGATATCTGAAGGAGTCAGCCTGGAGTGGTGAAGACCAAAGGAACGGCCGCAACACTCATGGCTGCAGCAAGTGGAACGTTCCTGTCGGGGTTTACTTAGGGTAGTGGAGGAAGAGTTGCTTCCTGTAGGCGTGCAAGGGAGGGACCCTTGTGGGTGGAGTCACAAGCTGGGTGAGGCTTTGCGCTGTTGCAGGATTTTACCAAGTCATCGCCAAACGTTTTTATTCTCATGTCTCTGACAGTTTAATGGATTTCGTTTGTCCATTACTCGTCATCCTTAGTTGACCCTTAGGATGCCTCTCCTCTTCTTCCTGCACACCCTGACCACAGCAACACGCATAGGGCTCCTGTATGGTTAGCACAGGGGAGGCAAGAAGAGTAAACTAGATCATTAAAAGGCACCCAACTTAGCACCAGCTTATCAAATCAACCTCATGAAATCTGAATCACCTACTATACCGTACAGTGTTTGTTTTTTTATGTTTCAGATTCAATATTTGATCATTACAATACTGCACATTCCTTAATTTACACCATGAGAATCAGAATTTGAGGTATTTTATATAGTGATTAACATCACTACTTTTTTCTGGGAAGGGGGATTGCCGAGTGAATGGAACAGTGAGCATCTACGCGCACCAACAGTGAAGAGAGAAGTATAGTGTGATTCATTTATACTGGAAGCAGATAAGGACTACAGTACCTTACTAGTGCCTCACTCTCCCACAGCAAGGACAAGACAACACAGAACATCAAGCATGACTGATCACTTTATAACATGAGAGTATTAGTTCAAAACAAACAAAACAAGAAGCAGTGCCAAGGCACTGCAAACCCGTCCCCGGCAGTCATTTTAGTGCTGACGTATAAACACAACAGGATATCTAGTCAAAGATGTCACATATCAAATTTGGATATTGACGATTTTATGCCCAGCTGAAATTTTAGGCCCGACCCCCCTGACATTGACCCCCCTACCGCTGACTGGGGGGTGACCCCTCCTGATGTCATGAGGCATGTTATAGGATGAAGATTTGAAAGATGCACCTTTAGGTTTTGGTTTCATGTCGATATGACGAATTTGAAAGGAGTTATGGCGAAAAAACAATTTTTTTTTACATTTTTTGGGCTTACAGCCTGGGCCTTGGCCCAATTCAAACAGGTGATGAGAGGGTCATAGCCCATCATCCCTAATATTTTAGTCAAAATCGCACCAGAAGTTTTTGTATCAAGTTGTTAACAGACTGACAGGCAGGCAGACAAACAGTCAGACAGAAAGACAGGCAGACAGACAGTCAGACAGAAAGGCAGGCAGACAGACAAATTGAGTGAAAACAATACCCGTCCCCGAGTTCCTCCGGGGCGAGTACGGATAATAAAACAACGCATATCAAAGAACATAATTCGTGTGAGGAATATAATACAAGAAACTGATGTAGAACACACTACAAAAACTAACTGCAGAAATCAGAAAATTACTAAACAAATTCTGTCAGAGACAAGCATCCATTTAGCGTGGTAAACAAAAGTCAGTGGGTGTAAGTGTGGCGGAGTGTGGCAGTTGAAAATAAGACAATGCAAAATGCTTTAAAAAGAGAAAATTGTATTGTCCTCATAGCATATCTTCAAATGTGAATATTGATGACAATGAAATTGAATTCCTGACTGTCATTTATCATAATCTTCAAACATGGGGTGGGGGAGGACTAGTGTGGAACTGTACTGGCAGGGAGAACATTATTTTACATAAACATTTTCTACCAGTACCATTAAGGACAGCATTCTTCCACCATTTTAGTGATGGGAAGATATCAAGCAGGCGTAATCACATTAATTTGCACGTACTTTTCAAATACTTATGCCCAATAATTTGATCCATTAACTTCATACTAACAGTTGCGCCACCTACGCATTCTCTTGGTGGCATATACTACAGTGCAATGTAAGTATTACGTGATGTTTACACTGAACAGTACTACATAGTGTTATTACATAATCATTTTTTTTCTTAATTTACTGCTGTTCTTACTAATACTTTCTTTACTCTCTCAGCAGGGAATTTGGCTATTTCTTTCCTAACAAAAGTACCGCTGCCAACCTTGCCAGCACAGAAATCCACACTGGGAGCATGAGCATGGCTACAGAAACAACTTGTGCCAGAATAAGTTCCTGAACAAACTGCATGAGATTGTTCGTTGCTCACTCTGACCTGAAGTTTACCACCCATTGCAGTGGTCCACTAGCTACTTCAGCCTGAATCTGAAACAACACATTACAGTTGGTGATTCTGCGACAAAAGCAAATCTAATTTTGTGACATTCAATTAAATCCAAATAACAATGATAAGACATGGAAGTGGTAAACACGCGACACTCCACTTGGGGTGATGGATCTGAGAGTGCAGTACTCAAAAACCTGTGATTACATGAGAGCACCACTGCTGACTCACCACCATCATGCCCGAACGAAATACACCCTTCCCACATCAATGTATAACGCAATATGCCTTAAACAGAGACTACGTAATGCAACTTCTCTAAAAGTTTGCATCCAGGTACATTAAGAGCATTATGTAAGACTAGAAGGGAGAGGGACAAAGATAAATATTTTACTCACACACGGTTGCAAGTCCTGAACTTAAGCTGTAAAAAAAACTCAACATGGCCATTTTGAAGGCTGAGGACAATGAAGTCCGCTCTACCCCCAACCTGGCCTTTGTAGAGGACGTCATCAGAGGAGCGAGTCAGGAACCACAGCTCTAGCACCAGACTGACCCACATTTTCTACTGAAGGCAGCTCTAGATATGTATCTCCATTGAAATCTGGGATGACTACCTCTCAGCGAGTCTGGTGCACTGGTGAGAAACAAGTACATGAGTAAAAATACCACGGCAACCCAACACTGACTGGGTTAGCAAGGTTAACAACAATAAATATAGTTGAGGGATTTATCTTCCTTATCCACTGAAAACATCTCAAAAATTTCAGTAGCATACCAAACAAAATATCCTCTCCTCAGACATCCTGGCATTAAAGATAAATGGTGGTCAAAACATGTCTTTCACAAATCAACTGTTGGCGACATTTTAAAAACATACACGAAAAAAAAAAAATGAGATACGGTCTGAGGGTAATTCTTACCTTTCTCAGACTCCTGGGCCCATATCTATTTTAGGTATATAGTTATACAAGCTTTCCTGTATCTATCTTGAAGTCTGTGGCTGTGTAATGTGTACAATATTGAAAAACAAAATGTTATATAGATATGCCAAGATTCATAAGTTGTAGGAAATCCTGAAGACTGTTCAGATCTATTATTTTTAATGGTTTTCAGTTACTTGGTTAATTTTTCAACGGCTTGTTAGTGCAGTATCACTGGTACAGGACAGTACTTCACAGTTCTTTCTCCTCCTAAAAATAATAGTGAATTTCTGATTCAGTGGGCACTGTATAAAACGGACCCCTCTTAACAGACACTTTCAGAATTTTCAAAGTGACATCAAATCCTTTGGGATGAATGCTGCTGGGCATACAATTGCCTTTGTTAACAAGCGGTTTTCCTCAAGGATGGTCGAAAGCAAACTTGGCCAGTCAGTCTGTCCCGTACCCTTGACCTGTAATCATTACTGAACTTCTCAGCAACCAATCTGTACCTCAGTTCTGACTTCTGTGTTATTTATTTTTCTAATAATTATCTATAAACACTTATTCTATACGTGTGGGTTCTGCTTCCTCAACAACCAAGAAAAATATGAACCGAGATCTTATCATTATCATTAATTGTAAAGCTGGAGGTGGTAAAAAACATGAACCCCACAGTACAAATTACTCGTATATCTACGACAGACTTGATTTCCATCCAATTAATCTATCATAAAGGTGGTTTATTGCACTTATCTCAAGTCAAGAATCAAATGTTAAATCTTGGTAATTAACTGAACTATGGTATAAAACATTTCACATTTTGCCATAGACCATACAGCCATATGGCTACACCTCGCGGTGGCTGAGTGGTTAGCATCGTTGACTGCGAAGATGCCGGCCCGTTAGCGCCAGGGTTCGAATCCTGGTGCGGGCAGCTGGGGTCACTTGACTCGGGTGTCCATCCACCCTTTGTGGGTCGGCAGATAAAATGAGTGCCTAAGGTAACACCTAGGGGAGGTAACTGTGGTGACCTGGATGATGTAGTGGCCTTGCACCCAGGGTTATTGGGTGGATAACCCGCTACAGGCTCAAAGGCCTATGTTACAGAGATGAGCACCGTGGCTAAGCACCTCATGGTGTTTGCGTCCACCTTTACCTTTACATGTAGCTACACGCTACATAGTTACTCCCTCTGGTCCCAGAGAGTGTCAGTTCTGCCTGGAGGACACTTGTAAAGGAACCCATCAGAGGGGAGGGAGAGGCAGGTGGCTTCAGCCAGACATGGCTCACTCTAACATGGATCCAGCCTCACCTCACACTACCTGCAATACAGCACCTTTGGTTAGCATCATCAGTAACCCCTACAGGCTGGGGAAGTCTTTTAAAAATAAGTTTTTTATTATCTACAAATTAGTTTATTTATTTACTTATTAGTTTGGGAAGATGTCTCATTTGACAAGTCTCTAATCCACTTCTTGTTTGAAGTCTCTAATATGGATCAGCTTGAATGGGTCAACTCTTTCACTGTGCTTGGTGCACCTGGGTACTGCATTTTATTCTGTCTGCAAAATATTTGATTCAATTTGCAATATTTGGGGTGAAAATAATCAAGTAACCTTTTCTGCTGTTGATAAACTAATGAGTTATGCTTAATTTAACACCGAATGACTTTCTTCAGCTGACAGAAATCTTAGTATTCAAAGGACTAAACAAGCAACGGTTAACTGGCCACAAGTTCTGTCTTTTTCAGTACACATCAAATAGCAGAATCATCGTCATCATCATCATCATTATGGACTTTTTTTCCCACCTAAGGATGGGGTAAGATAAGATTCAGAAACTGAAAGAAGAAGTATTAAAGTGGGAGAACTGTTCAGTGTCAACAGCATGCTTGGTGAAATGGGCAAACACTCATTCACACATCACTACTTAAGCCCCACATCACTAACCTAACCACATGCACATTTATTTATTTACAGTAGTTACCATTTACATCGCTGGGGGGTTAACCATTCAAACAGATCACTGGATGAAATGGAACCTATACTATGATGCCCCTGTTAACTGGGTGTAGAGACACAAATGCAGCATCCACCCAGGAACCAAACTTTTCCCTGTGTCTCGCTGTGGCGAGGTACGGTCAACCACAAGTGAACATCACCTGCACAGGAGTGGTCAGGAAGTAGCTCTCATTTCCTAAACTGCTGAGTGGCCCGATAAGGCCACACAGCACTTTTGACTACTATTCTAAAACTTAAGGTCTGATAATTAGCTACTTTAAACCATTCTTAGCCTAACCTGTGTTGCCTCAGTGCAGAGACACTCAAAAGTTGATGTCATGGGTGGGTCTGCAGGAACCAGCACTGAGGCAAGATAAAGAGACACAAGGTGAGGCTGAACACTCCCCTACATGCTCTGCTCTTGTAACATGGGGTGACCCAGGCCACATCAAGTCCAGTGGGCGTCCATTTATTTGTGCGTCACGTAACTATCCCACCAGCCCTTCAGACGTCCCTGCATTCTCCCATACCCTGGTATGATTGATATTAAAATGATAGCATTAATATGCTTTGACAAGCATTCTACAGGATACAGAGTGATTACGAGCGAGGGCTCTCGCTAGTCTCTCGTCAAGTAGTGGTAGTTTCTCACAAATGAGCGACCAGAACCGGCCCGATCGTAACATTTTGGAGAAGCTTATATCTCAGCAACCACGGGGCCGACCACAGCCTAATTCTTTAAGATTTTTTTTTTTTTTTTTTTTTTTTGACAGATTTCATCACACCCAGTCGGTGCACGTGGCACGTGACACGCGCCAAGCACAGCAAGTCGAAAATCTTCAAAAGAGGGCCACAGGCCAGACAGTTTGTTGTAAAGGCATGAAACTTGATAAGTGGATACCCATCAATATACTCCAGGCATTCCTGGGGTGTAAGTCGACATTTCAATGCTTTCGGATTTAAATGCCCTCGCTCGTACCTCGCCAACAAAGGTGTTTTACTGGTAATTTACAGATTACAGGTTTTCGTTGCATAACGATTGGGATATGGTTGCCAAAATCATAACATTAAAGTGAAGATGGGTTCAGTGGGGATATGTTCCCATGGCTGACCATGTGGGTGATACTATTACCTAAGCCCACAATTAACTTATATGCCATCACACGTTGGATTACTGTCATCTGCAGAAAATAGGTATATGATAAACGCTGCCCTTACAGGTGTCAACGACACAGACATACAGTACCTTGGACTATACCTGTGGCTGATGCCACGCGTAAAGGATATTTTGGTTAGAATCTGGTGGCATCAAATATATTACATACTAATTATCCCAACAGCATGCTAAAATACCATAAAATATTCGCCTACGTGGATATACACGTATAAATACTTTTCTACTTCATAGAGTGCACGATTAACCTACAGTATACCAATTCTTCGCAAACATTCATATATACTGGAAGTCAATGTATAACAAGATTATTTTATAAATACCTTTGACAATTATACTTACATAACACCGTGGCTGAATGTTGTTGTTGTAGTGCTTACAGTATATTCTTTTACAGTAACTGTACAGATAAACTGGTATACACCACTTTTATGTGATTATACTGTGTAATATGCATTACGACTAGCCATTCAACATACCATGCAATGCTATCTGCAGCTGTGGTAGTCCATCTCTGTTCACTTCCAGGAGAGTTTGACCATGCAGTGTCTTCTCCAGCTGTGGTACTCTATCTCTGTCCTCTTCCACGGGAGTCTGACCATCAGGGTGGAAGGAATGGATGCTGCCATCTGTGTAATGTCATAAATAGTTTGGGATCATTGTGACATACCTAACCAATGGTGTTGCTATATGTGTGTAATAGACATGGGGTAATAGTAATATGTAACAGTAATAGTAATAGACTATTACAGGGTTTTCAAAGTAATAGTAATAGATCACAAGTTCATGGCTGTAATAGTAATTGTAATAGTAATAGAAGGCAAAGTAATAGATAATTGTATATTACTTTCCCATTAGACACTTCTTTAATACCGTTTACCATAATCAATAAAAACAGCCTTCTCACTTTGGTTACCTGTTGGCTGCTCTTCAAGCTGCAGGTACACCACAGGAGACCGTGCAGAATGGAGGATGGTCAACTGGCCATCAGGTGATCTAGACATACTTGTGAATTCAGTGGAACAGCCTCCAAAAAAAAAAAATAAAAAAATAATAATAATAATAATAATAATAATACCGTTATCGTAAATAATATATTAATAGCAACGGTAATACTAATAGATGACCAAGTAATAGTACTAGTAATAGTAACAGTAATAGATGACCACTAATTATAATAGTAATATAATAGAGAGCAATTGATATTAACAGTAATAGTAATAGAAATCCAGTAATAGACCCCATGTCTGGTGTGCAATATGGAAAACATCAGCATAAGGAGAGTGCACTGATAAAATGACAGTTTACAAGCATTATCCTCGCCATTATCATTGGGACAGGGGAGACTACCGAACTCGTCTCTTCTGTAATATGTCGTCACAGTTTTGCTGTGTTATCATTCGTACATGTGACTATACGCCATAATGTGCTTGTATTACTGTATAACATGCTATGGACATCCATAAATCCTACCAGAGGAAACCTTCCTCAACCATTTGTGCCCCTTTTACAAAATTAGTCATTGCCATCAAGTTGCATGTGTTACATATAATCATTATACAATCCTGGAGGAGGAATGGGTGAATATCTACCATAGTCTGCTGGTGTCAACTGATGATGTACAACAGCATCTGGATGGACGTTGATGGAAGGACAATCTTCAGCACTTGTAGCGGGATGTACTGGTGGATCCTCGATTGACATATCCCCTGTGGAGGTGGAGCCAATTAATACAAACTATACCGTTAGTCCTAATACATAAGGGGAATAGCAGGTAATATGTGCAACATTTATCCATACATGAAGTACAGTACATAAATGTTTGGCAATGTAGCTTTGTTCTGTCTGCAACTGTTATGCAGGTTATTAATATACAAATCTCCACTTTATCATATATATTACAGTAAAAGCATGTCAACTATAATTTTCACCTCATTCTGTTCATCTGTAAGATTTTTTTTTTTTCCTGGGAGGAGACTGCTCAAGAAGGTCATCTTCATCACTTAGAATTTCCTAAATGAAGCAACATGTAATAATTGGTCGCGTCTGAGTAAACTGAAATTAAGCCAGGTCTTTACGTCGCTCAATATCACGCTCATCACAGATTGAGGTTGAGAAATCCATTGGTTGGGTACAAAGGTATGACAATACAACTGCTAGATCCACTGACTAGAAGGGCAATACATAACTGACATACGTTGTAACATTAATGGGACTATTAACATGCAATTATGACTTACGGAAGGGGTCACTTTATTGATGTTATTCCCTGTATAAGTAACACTTTGGAAATGCTATAAATATAATTTAGACCAGTAAATATTCTACTGGGAGTGTAACACGTCTATTACTGATGAAAGGGGGACAGCTGCTGGAACAAGTTTGCAGCTATTAGAGTAAAATTCTTTACGGAAATAATTTAAGCTTTAAGACAAATAAGGACATCACATTTTCTTTGTAATACTAATTTCAGGTATTTTATGAAAATAAAAACTACGTCTGATACAGGTAATGATAACACATTTGCTGGTGGTGGTGGTAGAAAACGAAGAAAGTTCAAATTAATTACCGATATCAAGAGACTTGCCTTATTGTACACATGTACTGTATATGGTACCTCACATCACTCATTCACTTCTTAACTCACTCACTCAGAAAATACACTGTATGTGTGTGCACACAGGAATAACACTTGTAGCAACTCATTTATTCCAGAGTACCCGGTATGCAATGCTGTCATCAGCACTGCACTGTTACATTTCCCAGTGGCTAATTATCTCAAAGCTAATGCCACTTTACATCTGCAGATAAAAACACGCAGCCGGCCGGGGTCGGACGGGTTTGGAGGACTGGTTGGAATTTGGGCGTGGTTGGACGTGGGATATGGGTGTGGGTAGGAATGGTTGGGATTTGGGCGACATTAGACGTGAGATATGGGTGTGGCTAGGACTAGTTGGGATTGGGCGTGGCTGGACGTGGGATACTGGTATCGCTATAGTAGAACTGGATGGGATTTGAGTGTGGATGGATTTGGGATATGGGCGTGGCTATAGTAGCCGCAGCGAGAAATGAACGCTGTGGTGGGGCAGGCGGGATGACCTGGGATTCCCCCACTGTTGCCATATCCAAATGTCACCGACCATAGAGGTAGGATGTCACCGACCATCGGCCACCGCTGCAGCCCCGCTCCATGATCCTTACCCTGTGTCTCTGGCTTTCTCTTTCTCTCTCGGTTTCTATATAAACTGGTGTATTTCCGAAACTAATTATGAAATTATTATGACTTTTGTTCCACACCACCACTGAGGTAAAAATCAAGGAGAGTTTTCTGTATAAAAGTTTCCCCCCCCTCCTAAATGTGGCATATGAGCGGGGGAGTGCGGCCTTGCCGATACCTCCGCCTGACCTATAATTATACACTCGCCAGAACTGACCTGCCCTCAGACAAGGGGGGGGAAACCTTTATACAGAAAACTCTCCTTGATTTTTACCTCAGTGGTGGTGTGGAACAAAAGTCATAATAATTTCATAATTAGTTTCGGAAATACACCAGTTTATATAGAAACCGAGAGAGAAAGAGAAAGCCAGAGACACAGGGTAAGGATCATGGAGCGGGGCTGCAGCGGTGGCCGATGGTCGGTGACATCCTACCTCTATGGTCGGTGACATTTGGATATGGCAACAGTGGGGGAATCCCAGGTCATCCCGCCTGCCCCACCACAGCGTTCATTTCTCGCTGCGGCTACCATAGAACTGGTTGGGATTGGGCATGTCTAGGTGTAGGATTTGGCACTGGCTGGGAGTGAGAGTTGAATGTGGCTGAGCTTGTGGCTGGGCGTGAGATCTGGGTGGGGCGGGGAGGGGGATTTGGGTGAGGCGGGGCAAGGGATTTGGGTGGGGCGGGGCAAGGGATTTGGGTGGGGCGGGGCAAGGGATTTGGGTGGGGCGGGGCATGCATTTGGGTGGGGCGGGGCAAGGGATTTGGGTGGGGCGGGGTATGGGATTTGACCATGGTTGTGCCTGGTAATTGCGCGTGGGATCTGGGCGTGGTTGGGAGGCTGGATGAGGACAGGATTCAGGTAGGGCTGAGTGGGATTTGGGCGTGTTTGGGAATGGGATTAAGGCGTGGGATCTAAGATGGACGTGGGTTTGGGGGGATTTGGGCGTGGTTGGTGTGGAATTTGGCCGTTGTTGAATGCGGAGAGGTGTGGCTGCTGGGATTTGGGCTGGAGGCTGGAGAGATGTGGTGGAGTGAGGTCTGGTGGGGTGGGGTATATTGATGAAATCTGGTATGGTGTGGTGTTATGTGGTGGGCTGGTGAGATGTGTGGTGTGATGGGATGTCGTGTGGTATGTGGTGTTATGTGGTGTGCCGTGCTGTGATGCGTTGTGAGACGTACTATTATAAAGAATGGGGGTCTATGAGAATGGTATAAGGAGTGGTGTGGTCTAAAGCGTGGTGTTGTTGTGGGTTGTGGTCTGGTGGGGCCAGATTTACTTTGTGGTGTGGTGTGGTGTGGTTTAGCGTGTAGTTGTGTACCGACGAGTGGCGTGGAGGGAATGGTAGTGTAATCCTATAGTGTTAGGCGTGGTGTGGTGCGGTGCAGTGTGGTGTGGTGTGGTGTGGTGTGGAGGGGAAGGTAGTGTAATCCTTTGGTGTTAGGTGTGGTGTCGTCTAAAGCGCGGTGTTGTGGTCGGCTGTGGTCTGGTGGGGCCAGATTTATTTTATTTTATTTTATGTAGTGTGGTGTGTTGTGGTGGGGTTTAGTGTCGTGTGTTGTGTTGTTGTGTAACGACGAGTGGCGTGGAGGGGAAGATAGTGTAATCCTATTGTGTTAGGCGTGGTGTGGTGCGTGCAGTGTGGTGTGGTGTGGTGTGGTGTGAAGGGGAAGGTAATGTAATCCTTTAGTGTTAGGTGTGGTGTGGTGTGGTGTGGTGTGGTGTGAAGGGGAAGGTAGTGTAATCCTTTAGTGTTAGGTGTGGTGTGGAGGGCAAGGCAGGGTAATCCTTTGATGTTAGGTGTGGTGTGGTGTGGTGTGGAGGGGAAGACAGTGAATCCTTTGGTGTTAGGTGTGGTGTGGTGTGATGTGGAGGGGACGGTAGTGTAATCCTTTGGTGTTAGGTGTGGTGTGGTGTGGAGGAGAAGGCAGTGTAATCCTTTAGTGTATGGTGTGGTGTGGTGTGGTGTGGAGGGTAAGGTAGTGTAATCCTGTGGTGTGGTGTGGTGTGGAGGGGAAGGTAGTGTAATCCTTTGGTGTTAGGTGTGGTGTGGTGTGGAGGGGAAGGTAGTGTAATCCTTTGGTGTTAGGTGTGGTGTGGTGTGGAGGGTAAGGTAGTGTAATCCTTTGGTGTTAGGTGTGGTGCGGTGTGGTGGTGTGTGGAGGGTAAGGTAGTGTAATCCTTTGGTGTTAGGTGTGGTGTGGAGGGTAAGGTAGTGTAATCCTTTGGTGTTAGGTGTGGTGTGGTGTGGTGTGGAGGGGAAGGTAGTGTAATCCTTCAGTGTTAGGTGTGGTGTGGTGTGGTGTGGTAGTGTAATCCTTTAGTGTTAGGTGTGGCGTGGTGTGGTGTGGAGAGGAAGGTAGTGTAATCCTTTAGTGTTAGGTGTGGTGTGGTGTGGAGGGGAAGGTAGTGTAATCCTTTAGTGTTAGGTGTGGTGTGGTGTGGAGAGGAAGGTAGTGTAATCCTTTAGTGTTAGGTGTGGTGTGGTGTGGAGGGGAAGGTAGTGTAATCCTTTGGTGTTAGGTGTGGTGTGGAGGGTAAGGTAGTGTAATCCTTTGGTGTTAGGTGTGGTGTGGTGTGGTGTGGAGAGGAAGGTAGTGTAATCCTTTAGTGTTAGGTGTGGTGTGGTGTGGAGGGGAAGGTAGTGTAATCCTTTAGTGTTAGGTGTGGTGTGGTGTGGTGTGGAGGGGAATGTAGTGTAATCCTTTAGCGCACTGGTCCTTAAAATTTTTCAGACCCGATACCCCCAGATTCAATTGCGAGTCAACCCGATAGCCCCTCTCTAATACTGTTACTCCTTCCACTTTCAGTTTCCAGAGAGAGAGAGAGAGAGAGAGAGAGAGAGAATGGCTATGAACAAACAGTTGAATTCTATAGATTCCTTTATTTATATTTTCAAAAAAAACAACATTCATACACAGATTAGTTAGTCGTAGTTACCATACACGATTTTCTTTTTTTTCAGGATACCTTTCTGGATACCCCCATAAGGCCATTTCGATACCCCCTGGGGGTATCGAGGCACTACTTTAAGAACACCTGCTTTAGTGTTAGGTCAAATGTATAATGCCGTGGTGAGGATGTGTGGTTGGTTAAGGTGCTGCAAACAGATACACAGATCACACAGACCCTTATGGCGGTGTGGAATGTGACGACGTGAGGTGGAATTTGTGGTCGGCAGAGTGACAGGCAGCTTGGTAGGGGCGTAGAAGGGACCAGGACCAGGCTAGGTGGGGTGTGGGAAAGGTGGCTGGGGTGGAGCCAAGTTATAATAGGCTGTCCTGAGGTGGAACGGGATTATAGTGGATTGTGGTGAGATGGAGTGGGGTTATAGTGGATTGTGGTGAGATGGAGTGGGGTTATAGTGGATTGTGGTGAGGTGGAGTGGGGTTATAGTGGATTGTGGTGAGGTGGAGTGGGGTTATAGGGATTGTGGTGAGGTGGAGTGGGGTTATAGGGATTGTGGTGAGGTGGAGTGGGGTTATAGGGATTGTGGTGAGGTGGAGTGGGGTTATAGGGATTGTGGTGAGGTGGAGTGGGATTGTAGTGGATTCGGGTGAGGTGAAATGGGATTACAAGGATTGTAGAGAGGTGGAGTGGGATTGTAGTGGATTCGGGTGAGGTGGAGCGGGATTACAAGGATTGTAGAGAGGTGGAGTGGGATTGTAGTGGATTGTGGTGAGGTGGGTGGAGCCGTGGAAGTGTGTGGTGATTTGGAGTTACAGAGGATTGTGGATGGCATTAGGCTGTGGTGGGGTGGTGGGGCTAAATTAAGTTGCAAATTACTGAAGTAGCCTAATAGGTAAATTGTGGTAAGATGGAGTCAGGTTGGGAGTGGAGTAATACTGGCAAATGTGTGGTACAGTGGACTTAATAGTGTGGTAAGATGGAGTCAGGTTGGGAGTGGAGTAATACTGGCAAATGTGTGGTACGGTGGACTTAATAGTGTGGTAAGATGGAGTGAGGTAATAGTAGAATGTGATGAGGTGGAGCCAGATTACTGTGGCGAGTTATGAACCACAATGGAGAGTTATGAAGCAGTGTATTTTATGACTGGCTACAATGACATTACAGCACAACGGCACGTATGATGAGTGGCATAGCAGGCTTCGTGGCTCCTTTGCCTTAGCGATTTACCTTGCATAGGACACCTTCACATTCCCTTGTATAATATGTTGCCATTTATATCGACAGAAGAGTAGTTTGCATCAAAAACCTAAAAAAAAAAAAAAAAAAAAAAAAATCTTAAGGTGCAATGTGCAGAATAAGTCGGCTAATAAGGAGTGTTGCGAAATCTCCAAAGGCACTTAGAATGTGACTCGTCTTCTAGCAATGTGGTGTGGTGTGGAGGGGAAAGTAGTGTAATCCTTTAGTTCTTTTGGTTCCTTCTTCCTCGCATTAAAAAAAAAAGAAGAGGATCTATATGAGGGCGGTGGGATGGAGTGGAGGTAACTCAGTATGATGTCTACGGTACACCAGGCTAGCAAGAGTTGTGTTACAGTCTGGCGTTGTGTTGCATGGTGTGACGTGACACTGCTTTGCGTTGCGTTGCGTTGCGCTGTGTTGATGGAAGGAATAATATAGAAATAGTACCAAGAGATTATATATATATATATATATATATAAATATATATATATATATATATATATAGATAGATAGATAGATAGATAGATAGACAGATAGATAAAGAAGTTAAACACTTAGGTCGTGCATCATAACAACACCTTTTTATCAACGGCATAAAGGGCAGGTAATTACTTAAGTCGTAGTCTATCCAGGTACGTGATGGTGTGTCTGTTGTACTATTAACTATGGAAAGCCTTGATCGACTAACCTATCTTTTGCAGGCTGGTAGGCCTACCCACTGACCCCATCTAGGTCAAGTTCCAGTAGTAAAGTCATTAGGTCAAAGTTCAAGGTTATAAGAGATAAGAAACATATTTCTTGTAGATGGCTGTCCTTACATTATATTTTTACTTTTCCTCATCAATTTTCTGGTGACTTGCAAGGGTTGATCGGACTGAAGGGGTTTGAAAGGTCTTAGAAACTGAACGGAGTTAAGTATGTGTGTGTGTGTGTGTGTGTGTGTGTGTGTGTGTGTGTGTGTGTGTGGGTGGGTGTGTGGGAGAGAGAGAGAGAGAGAAGGGGGGCACATACTGTAAGCACGATGGCTGGGCTGTAGACAATAAAGGGTGGTTTGGGGGTGATGGTGGAAAATGAAAGGAAAGGGTTTAGCCGTGAAGGTGTCTGAAGAGCAGATGTATGGGTGTGGTGGAGTGTTGACGTGTATGGTGTGGGAAGGGGTGTGTGGTGGTGTTAAGGTGTAAGGTGGGAGGAGGAGGAGTAAAAGTGTAAGGTGTGCAGCTTGTGAGAAGAGGTGGTGTGGTGAGAATGAGTGGAACGGAGGTGTGGGAAGCCATGTTAACGGCACGGTTGGGAAAAAAAAAAAAAAAAAAAAAAAAAAAAAGTAAGACGTGAATGTGAGGGGAGTGGGATAAAAAAATGTTGGAAGGGATGGGAGTTAGGTTTTCACAGAGGTGTGTAGGTGTAGTGTAGCTAAACAATAACTGCGGGAGGAGCCAGATGTTATATGTAAGGCTGGGGGAAAATATAGAGAGAAGAGTAAAGGCAGAAAGTGTTAAAACAGAGGAACTGAAATCAAGATGTGGGAAGAGATGAACGATGAAAATGTATGACTGAAATGTGTAGGGAAAAAAATCAATGGTAAGTATGGAGGCATACGGTAAGTGCTTGAGGTGTAGCAAATGGGTAGGTTTAGCAGAAAAGAGCTAGTTTATGAAAAAAAAAAAAATGTGAATGTTAGGCGTATAACAATGATGTGAGAAAAAGGTGAGTAGAGGGGAGATGCATAGTGGGGAAAAAAAAATGGATGACTAAAAAAGGTGTGAAAATGAAGCATCAAGATGTGTGTATAAATGTGTATAAAACGAAACAGCATGAACACAAGGGGGTGTGGGAAGGTGCGATGTGTAAGATGTGTCAAAATAAAATGTAGGTGTGGGAAGGTGTGGGTGTATGAGGTGTGGAAAGAATATGGTGTGGACAAATGAGGCATTGGGAGGGAAGACGTATAATGTGTGAAAAAAAAGTCTTGGTGTGGGGAGGTTTTGGTGTATAGGTGTAAAGGCTGGGTGATAAAAGTGAGGGAAAAGGTGTTATAATGTTAGCTGTAGAAAAAGACGGTGTAGAAAGACGTGCACGGAGAGAGAGAGAGAGAGAGAGAGAGAGAGAGAGAGAGAGAGAGAAACGTTTATCAAAACCTCTCATTACGAGTCACCCAGTGACTAGACGATAATAATGACTGAAACACTTTTTTTAACAGAAGATGAAGAGAAGGGAAAAACAAATTAAATTAAATCCATACACAAGGTTAAATATGTCCTCCATTCATAAAAAAGAAAAAAAAAATCTGTAACAGTTGTACTTGAACTGCTGTAGGCTGAAGTTTGGGGGGAAACTATTCTGGGAAAGAGGGTTACAAACTGATGTAGGCTAATTCGAGGAATAAGAGAGGGTTCCAAACAGATGTGGGCTAATTCGGGGAATAAGAGAGGGTTCCAAACTGATATAGGCTAATTCGGGGAATAAGAGAACTCTGACAGGCAGGAATTCTGCCATATGGCAATGTGACAGTCCAGCCATGTGCACTACCAGATGGCCGTGTAACATGGGGGAAGGGCTTGGAGAGCTGATACAAACGATGCAATCGTCTAAGTATTTGCCATAAATCTATGTGTAAAATAACGCATGGAAGGCAACATTCCTTCTTTCTTGTAGGGGAGGTATTTCATTTGTAAATGCAGGACTAATAATAATTCTTCCAGCTTTGTCCTTAATTTTGTCCAGTTCTTTTAGAGCAACCTTTCCAACCACCTGCTATATATATCACGGCTACAAAATGGTAATCCTTAAGGGTGCGTACGACCACCTTATCTTGCGTTTTGTTCATTACCATAGTTTTCCAAGGGATTCTTTGCGTTATTTTATGACTGCGTTTTCAAGTTTATGTATTTTTTAATTTCTTATAAGAGTGGTGAAGCTTTTAAAGCAGTCTGCTTACAATCCCTAACGGTGCTGAGGGATGGACGCCTTGTGGGGCGGGAAAAGACGGACTCAACTTTAGAACGTCATTTCTGAACGAAACCACCCTTATCGGCGACAGTTTATCCAAACTTAACCTAAATTTTCGTAACAACCCAACCTTACTTATCCTACCCTAACCTAACCTATCCCTTACGCAATCACACTTTCTGATTAATGATGGATCCCTTTTGTACTCGAAAAAACACTTTGTACATCTTTACCACGTCACTGATTCAGTTGAGGCAAAAAAAAAATAATAATAATAAATAAATAATTTAATGAGTGGTCCTATGTCTCCCTAAGGATTACCGGTACCTACAAAATAATTCTTGACAATAAAGAAAGTTTATCATGGTAAAAATACGGTTTAGTTTGGGCCGCAGAAATACCTTACCGATTCACTTCCTCCACTCCCAGGTTGTTCTCTCTATTTTTCTGATGCCTTTTTAAAAATTATTTACTGCTGATTTTGTTTCCCTGTTGCTTTTGTCAATGCTCATTCCGATTCACTCGTGTTGGTTTCTCAGGAGTAATGGCAGACTTTCTAAAACGTAATCAACTGAAATTTATTTTTACAGCTGTTGCAGCCTAACCTTACATATTCATAGCTTATCCTTAATCTCTTAACTAATCTATCCTAGCAAGACATCCTAACCTAACCTAATCCAATCTCTACCATAACCTTACTTAACCTAACCTAACCCAATCTAGTCTAAACTATCCAACAGTAACAACCAGACGCACCGAAAGGAAAACCAACTTTATTTCGGTACAATTGCGCAGCGTTAAGTGTGTCAGCCATTACGCCCAGGATGCACCACGCGTCGGGGAAGCAAACCATGGATAACATAAAAGAGCGGGAAACAAAACCACCACTAAGTAACCCTTTACCACCACTAAGAAATACTGTTAAAAAAAAAAAAAAAAATACTGGAATCAAACTACCATTAGAAGTGAACTGTTAAGGTTTCTCTGCTGATTAAACTGTACATTTATCACTACCGCAAAAGACACTCTCAGTAACTGAATAATCGGTCGCCCAAGTGACCGCAAATCTCCTAACTTCCATTATTATTCATTCTGCACATTACATATCAATATCCTCCTGTATGTTATCGATGTAAAGCATAACGATATTCAAACTACTTAACTGGCATTAAACAGGACGCTTACGTGAATTACGCAAAATGAATCATCAATGAAGTTGCAATGCCTCCAATGTCATCCACAACATGGACGAATGATAAAAATGGCTGACCTTCCTTGCAGATGGCGTAGGGGAAAGCCGATCAGTCTACCACCTGGCCCTTCGTTTGACCCAGCCTCCACCTGTCTGCTCCACACCCCTATACAGGCACCACCACCAGGCCACAACAGGCAGTCACTCGTGGTTTCGAAAATCGCGCGAACGCACACGAAAAAAATAAATAAAAAATAAAATAAAAACAATACAACACTCCCATCTCCACCACTCCAAACATCACTGAACTTGAGGTTGGCTTTGACTGCCTGCCGCTGCGTGGCAGCGTGAGATCTTGCTGAAGATGGGAAAAGCAGGGGTGCCAACCATTCCGTGCCAGGGCGTCAGAAACCACACCGTAACTTTCTAAGCGTATATAAATCAGTCACGCCTCGTGCTAGTTAATTAATACACATTGGGCTTAATAACATAGTTATATAATTTCTTCATGCATAAGCGACTAATCTGCTGGAGTACAATGGAAACAATACTATCTATCTATCTATCTATAGCCCGACGCCCTAATCCCGCAAAGGGTGGCCGCAGACAAAACGCCTCCAAGTCACTCTGTCACCCACCATTTGACTCCCCTCCCCCCAACTCACCCCCCCCTCCCTCATATACCTCTCAACTCCATCCCTCCACCTCATCCTCGGTCTACCCCTCCCTCTCCCTCCCTCCACCTCACCTACATACACCCTCTTAGTCAGTCTTTCATTCTCCATCCTCTCCATATGTCCAAACCACCTCAGTGTATTTCTCCTAATCTTTTCAACCACATCCACATCTACCCCACAACGTTCCTTCACTTCTTCATTCGTCAACCTGTCCCTCCATGTCACTCCACATGCTCCTCTCAAGTAACTCATTTCCATCCTTGATTTATTAGACCATCCGAAACATTGGTACTCTTGATCTGTTGGGCATGCGCGGCGCAGCGACTTATATTGCCACCGCGGGTCTATTTCAACATGCATCACGGGTTAGTTGTGCATACATTTTACATATTCTGTACGTTGTTATAACACTGAGTCCGTTAATGAAATAAAGTTCATATGACATGTCCCGTCTATCAAAGAAAAATATGACCCTTCCGTCTTCACATTTTGAAACACTGGACGATGTTTTTGAAATTATATCCGGCAACTTTCCACGAATGTCCTTGCCTTATATTGTTTAAAATACAGCATAAGAATGAATTCAATACGACGTAAAATAAAATACACTCTCCAGAACTATTTACCTTTGGGTAAAAAATGCGCATACCAGCAACTCCCATTGTATAACCATCGATCACCTGGTTGAAAAGATGTTACTTGATCCAGTGATATTTGTACTATGCAACAGCATGTGTTCCCAATCCAGCCTATCAAAAATAGTTGTGTGATTAGGTGTGTGTGTGTGTGTGTGTGTGTGTGTGTGCAGGCAAATATTTGGTTAGATGCTTGTTTGTGTGGTTTGATGCCTGGTGTTGTGACCAGTTGTGTGGTAAGATGCTTCTTTGTGTGGTTGGATGCGTGGTGTTGTGAGCAGGTAAGTAGTTGTGTGGTTAGATGCTTGTTTGTGTGGTGTGATGCGTGGTGTTGTGAGCAGTTATGTGGTTAGATGCTTGTTTGTTGGTTTGATGTGTTGTGAGCAGGTAAGTAGTTATGAGGTTAGATGTTTGTGTGGTTGGATGCGTGGTGTTGTGAGCAGGTAAGTAGTTGTGTGGTCAGATGCGTGCTTGTGTTGTTAAAAATGAGCAGTGGTGTGGTTAGATGTGTGGTTGGATGCAAGGTTGTGTGGTTAGATGGATGACTGTGTGGCTGTAGACGAGGCTGGGCTGAAGTTGAACGAATATTCTGATTGCAAAAGGTCTCACGTCAAAACTTGGCCCACACTTCCTGTTGGATGTGGTGATGGAAGGCGCTACATGAAATACAGGATGGGACATTTATATCTAAAGCATTTCTTAGTGTTGAAATATAAAGTTGTGGTGATGGAAGGCGCTACATGAAATACAGGATGGGACATTTATATCTAAAGCATTTCTTAGTGCTGAAATATAAAGTTGTGGTGATGGAAGGCGCTACATGAAATACAGGATGGGACATTTATATCTAAAGCATTTCTTAGTGTTGAAATATAAAGTTGTGGTGATGGAAGGCGCTACATGAAATACAGGATGGAACATATATATCTAAAGCATTTCTTAGTGTTGAAATATAAAGTTGTGGTGATGGAAGGCGCTACATGAAATACAGAATGGGACATTTATATCTAAAGCATTTCTTAGTGTTGAAATATAAAGTTGTGGTGATGGAAGGCGCTACATGAAATACAGGATGGGACATTTATATCTAAAGCATTTCTTAGTGTTGAAATATAAAGTTAGTTCACAACACATATACTGTGCATAGTACATGGATGAAAACATGTCAAAGACGAAGTAGTGACGTGACAGTTTAGTTTTAAAAATTACATCTGGCAAATGAGTGCTACTGGAGTTTTTGTATTCACGACAGTGAATTAGCATACTGCTTATTACTGCATGCAATGTTGCTTTATCAACAGTGTGACAGTGAATTAGCATACTGCTGATTACTGCATGCCATGTTGCTTTATCAACAGTGTGACAGCGAATTAGCATACTGCTTATTACTGCATGCAATGTTGCTTTATCAACAGTGTCAGTAATTGCAAGGATCTTTGTTACACTCTCCCAACACTCAGGCCTTAAATGTACTGTATTATGCCAGCCCCGCCTCGGGTGCCAACACCACTACGGGGGTGATATGCCACTGGCTGTTATCGTTATCTGTGCCCCGCCTCGGGTGCCAACACCACTACGGGGGTGATATGCCACTGGCTGTTATCGTTATCTGTGCCCCGCCTCTCACCTACAGTCTACAAAGACAATGGGTCGTATTCTCGTTCTCTTAGCAACTTTCCCATCACCTCTTCATATGCGATTTATTTTGCCTATTACGTACTTATATTATTTTGTATATACTGATGCAAACACTGTCGAATTTCAAAGATAAATAGCATACAAAAGGATACTGAGGGGTAATTTGCGACCTAAATAGCTCAGGAAGATATGTTACGAAATGTTCTATACAAAAGAGCTGCGCATCAAAGTATTCCGTACACAGGCTCAGCAGCTGTTTGTATCAGCCAAGAAGAGCGGGAGGAGGAGAAGAAAAGAGAAAAAGACAGAACGAATTAAAGAAAAACGAAATAAAGAAGAAGCAGAAGAATGGAACAAGCAGGAAGGAAGGAGAAGGAGACGAAGAGGAAAAAGATGATGATGATATATAATCATACTTATAATCATCACGATCAACTTCAGCCTCATATCCTCGTTATTACCATCATCACCATGGCGTCCTTCTGGCCATGACCAACAGAACAGACAGGCTGCAGAACCCGGGCCAGTAAAACACAGCAGCGGGATAAACTGCCATCAAAGTAGCCAGTGAAATGCGCCACACGGACACAAGGCAAACAAACTATACCAGCATTTGTACACCTGGCAGCCCAGCAGGGGTTTTTACCTGCCTCTCAATACGCTACTGAAATAAGAGCAATGAGTTTTTTTTTTTTTTTTTTTTTAGCTCTTGTTCGTGAAGAATATTTTGAAATAATCCTTCACTGCTGTTAAAATTTTAATGCTAAAACGTCCATTTTCATTGTGTATATTATCTTGGCGTCTCCCCAGTCCCACCCCCACCCTCACAATTCTACCTCGTCCCACCCACTCCTTCATCTCCCACGCCCATTTCTTTATCCCTCCCCTCCTCGTCTTTCATTTTTGGAGGAATCTTTGGCATTAATCTTGGCTGCACTGCAACCAGTAATCCTGCCACAGCCATTTCCACAGGGTACACTCTCCTGCCCCAGCCCCACCGCCCACCAACATTCCAGTCCGTCTCACACCCACTGCTTTGCTCACCAAGGCCAGTACTCTGCCCGCTCTTTGATGGTTTCATGGGGCGACGCAGGTCACCAGATCAACCAACGCCCCGGCTCATTTCCTGTTCCCTCTCTCTAGACAAGTTTACTCAGCACAGTAGCGACCTTTTCTAATGAAGGGGTTAGATATAAGCTTCATTATCTCCTTCACCACTTACAGTATCTCCTTAGTTGACTGAAATCGTCTGCTTACATCAAGGATAAAATAAATCTTGTGTCCTCGGGTGTAAGCGATTAACACGCACCCGCTTACCAAACTATATTATGATCCGATTTATGTATGTTTGTTGGTTTGTTTGTTTGTTACCGTAACACAGCAAAAACGGCGCAACGTAGCGCAAGTTTTGTTAGAGCAAGGTGCTGTTAAAATGATCTAACTTGGAGAATAAAACAATTTCCAGTCCAATCGGGCACCGGTACCCAAGTTGACTCATTTCTGGCCTTCTGACATCGAGCGAAGGCGGCCTTTAAGCGAATATATACAGAAGCATCAATCACCTGGATGCCATCGTTCCTATAGATTCGTCCTTATGAAATACCTTTCCCGTAGCTCATATAGCAGGATAAGATAATATTACGGCTCTACATTCTTTTCACATCACTTTTTCGTGACTAGCATCATATCCAAGCGTTAATCTCTTGCTATAGCTCGGCATTCATGATGGATAGATGGTCAGTTTAGGCCAAGTTAAAGTAAACAGGGTATAGTATTCAGTACTGATATTTTACTAATGATAATCCTATGGGAAAAACCAATACCAGGTACAGTCGATCAAAAAAGTATGGGTGCACACTCAGCACGAAGTA
This sequence comes from Coenobita brevimanus, assembly GCF_032717465.1. Taxonomy (NCBI): domain Eukaryota; kingdom Metazoa; phylum Arthropoda; class Malacostraca; order Decapoda; family Coenobitidae; genus Coenobita; species Coenobita brevimanus. The sequence continues at coordinate 64,081,616 of NC_137054.1, forward strand.
CTTTGACACCATGGACGACGGATGCTGGAAAATACCTAAGGCTTAGTCACAACGCTGCCTAACTTTTTTTTTTTTCACAAAGACCACTTATATCGTCTGCTTGGGACAAATCTCGAGTTTTTATTATGATGGCAGCCTTCAGCGGCCTTCGCTCGCTGTCAAAAGTTCAGAAATGAGTCATAATAACTGGGGAGCCGATGGCCCGATTGGACTGGAAATTGTTTTATTTTTCAAGTTAGAGCATTTTAACGGTACCGTGTTCCAACAAAAATTGCTCTACGTTGTGCAGTTTTTGCCGTGTTACGGTAACAAACAAACCAACAAACATACAGAGATCGGATCATTATATGCAGGTGATAAATAATCTTCTTGAGCGTGTGAGTGAGGTGGAGGGGGAGAGGGAGGGGGGAGACCGAGGATGAGATGGAGGAATGGAATAGAGGGATTGTGCTGTACATGAGAGAGGGGAGTGTAAATTGGAGGGAGGACAACGAAATGGCAGGGAAAGGGGGCCATGGAGGCGATTTGTTTGTGGCTACCCCTTACAAGATTAAGACGTCTGGCTATAGACAGACAGACAATAGAATCCACAAGCTGTATCGAACAGTTTGGATATCATCGCACCCATCCTCCTCGATTTTTTTTTTTTTTTTTTTTAATCGACAATACATTTGTAGGTTGTAATATCGTTCAAATTTTCAGTCGAAGAATTATTAAATGTGTATATAATATTCTGAGAAGCTAGTTAGGTTTTAAAGATCACATCACTGGGTTTCAGATAAATATAAAGAGAGTGGATCAATATTTTTGTCCATAACTACACCAACAAAGCCATTACAGATTCCTGACAATTAAGAGGTGAAATAATACAATGTTTTATTCAAGTGTTGGGAGGGAGAACACACGTGAGCTGGTGTGGGTGTTGGTGTTTGGTGAATATATGTGAATCAGTGAATAGTAATTGTGTGGGTGTTGGTGTTTGGTGAATATATGTGAATCAGTGAATAGTAATTGTGTGGGTGTTGGTGTTTGGTGAATATATGTGAATCAGTGAATAGTAATTGTGTGGGTGTTGGTGTTTGGTGAATATATGTGAATCAGTGAATAGTAATTGTGTGGGTGTTGGTGTTTGGTGAATATATGTGAATCAGTGAAGAGTAATTGTGTGGGTGTTGGTGTTTGGTGAATGACATGAATCAACAATTTAAAACTGTGAGTTAAGATGACTTGGTGAATAAGTCGCTAAAAGGCAATTGTAAGGGTGTTAGTATGATTTGTGAAGAGACATTTTTGAATAATAGGTGTGTGTGTGTGTGTGTGTGTGTGTGTGTGTGTGTGTGTGTGTGTGTGTGTGTGTGTGTGTGTGTGTGTGTGTGTGCTACTAAACAGCTTTTATCAGATGCTAATAATCTCCTGGTGTTCAGTATTCCTTTTAAGTTCTGGATCCTACACAGTGCCCGTCGCTTTTATAGTAGCGAGAAAGATGATGATGATCCCGTCGCTTTTATAGTAGCGAGAAAGATGATGATGATGATGATGATGATGACCTTTGTGCATGTAATAATGATGATGATAATGATGAAGATGGATTCGTTGCAATGACCTCTCATGTAGCTTGTGATGCCGTACTGTTGTAAAGAAAAGGAAAATGGAAGAAATAATGGACGAAAGAAAGAACAGGAGAAAGACAGAAAGTGAGAAATGTAGAAACTGAATAGAAATGAAGTAAAAGGTGCAAGAGAAGAGAAGGAATAAAAGTAGAGAGGCAGAACAATGACTTGGCCTGGGTACTGGTGTATTGTAGGTTAACAGTAGTGTGCCAGGCCGCTCCACCTTACTGCATCTTGTGTCCTACCTCTGTCCTAGCTTGTGATGGCGTTATATAGTGGTGGCTTTGATCTAATGTAGCCAGTGGTGGTGGTGCTGAGAGTTACCATGATGATGATGATGATGGTTATAACTGTGAGGATTAAATCTAAGAATACATAGGAACCATTGATAACAGGAGACCTATTGGCCCGTATCCAAGTTATTGGTTGAGAAGAAAGAGAAAAGTATAGAACAGGAAATGACATTTCTTGCCCACCACACCCTCCGACCAACGAAGAAGGAAAAAGAAAAGTATAAGTACCAAGTCTGTTGGAAAGAACAGACATGTTTCTATATATAGGAAAGGCAGAAAACGAAACACTGTACAGTATGAAATCTGTAACGTACTGTACAGTTGTTCCAATAAGACGATATACAAAGTCAGAATGTTGTCCTAAGTAAGGCCTTGTGTTTTGCTGGGGTTGCGTTACATGCACACCCACGATAAACTAATTTCCGCGAATTGAAACCTTTATAAAATGTCTGCCACAGACATAATTTACTATGTAATGGCCTAAAACCCTTTGTAGTGGCCCAAAACATCACCAGATATTACAATATACTTGTTTAAAGTGTATTTTGAGATGATTTACCAACAAATGTTAAATTATGCCAAAATACAGCTTAAACTTGTGTATTTGTGATGGTTTACTCACCCGGGAAAAACTGGAGCCGCCAAAGTGGAGTACCGCGAAAGACGAGGCTGACTGTACTCGTGTGACTGTCGTCAGGATACACGTCAGCCTGGAAATAAACACACGCCATTACTTATTGACTATACTATACAAATATTTATCCTGACAAGTTTGTAGTGTATCTATACTCCTTGCACTAACCACTGTTGTTGGTAGTTTATTCCATTGCAATAAACACACGCCATTACTTATTGACTATACAAATATTTACCCTGACAAGTTTTTAGTGTACTCATCCTCCTTGCACTGCTGCTGTAGTTTATTAGACTGTTCACCTACAGGTAAAGCAGTTTTTCCCTATATTAATGCCTACTTCTTTAGCCTTTATCATTATTTTCTGTGCCTGCCCTCCTCTCTTCATATTTCTCTCATCTTTCCTGTCACTTCTTATTGCTTTTCTTTCCTTTACATTGAGTGACAAGCCAAATGGTTTCCTGTAAGCCAAGAAACCATTTACAACGCTGGGTGGTAACCATATAACCAAACCATACGTGCTCCCTACGTGTCAACAAGTGGGTTGGTGGAGGATTAGTGCCCCTCCCCGTAAAACAAATAACTCAAAGTCAAATGGCCACCCCTTATGGGATTATGGCATCTGGCAATAGATAGATAGACTATTCCACTTCTTGCCATGCATTGTGGTCGTAGTGTCGTTCTGTACATCAAACAAAATATTCACCACAGCAGTCCACCAGGGTCATGTTAAGGCTGGGGATTCAAATATTAAGCTACTATTGTCATTCTTTTTATTTATCATATTCTTTCAGTTATACACATTTTCATCATATTCTTTATAATACCTTATGTAATACACTCGTGATACTTTCTCTTACTCTGTTTCTCTTAGTCATTCTGTCTCTATAATATATTGTGTATATTTTACTTTCTAGTATTGTATTCCAGCTGCCGCCAAACGATTGCATTCAGTTCAGAGTGAGTCATGGCATCCTGAGAAGCAACGTAAATTGGAAAACATACTCATGCCACGAAAATGAGCAAGAAAGAAGACGAGAGAGAGAAAAAAAATATTATGTTAATAGAAATGGGAGAAAACTAGCAAGAAAATGAGAGATGTGGTAGGAAGGGTGAAGGTGTGAACTGTGTACAGGTGTAGTAGAGTGCCAGGCCGCTCCACCTTACTGCATCTCGCCTCCTGCCTCTCTTGTTGCTTGTGGTGATAATACTATAGCCTAGATATCATGTAGCTATGGTGGTGCTGGTGCTGATAGCGACAGATACATAGATAGACAGATCGGCACAGACACATAGATTAGATGGATACATGAATAGAGAGAATGAGAAACATGGAACTTTAGAAAAAAAAAAACAATAACTAGTGAATGGAAAAAGAAATTAATAAAGCAAATGCCGAAGAATGAAAGACAGAAAAATAAATGAAAAGATAAAAAGAAATGACAAAAATAACAAAGAAAGGATAAAAAAAGAACTGAGAAGAAAACGAAAGAGAGTTTGCTGAGAAGAACAGCAAACAAAGCGAAGAAAAACGGAAAACAAGAAAGAAAATAGGAAATGAGAAAGAAAACAGGAGGATGGCAGCAGAAGTGATGGTTGGAACTGAAGACACCTTTATTAGAGTCCCAGAGCGCTGCACCTTACTTCACCTTGGCTCCTACTTCACCTGTTGCTTTATTGATGTAAAAAATATAGTAAAGAAAGAAAGGAGAGAAAGACGATGGAGGGAAAAATATAATGAAAGGAAAAAGCAACACAGGAAATGAAAAGAAAAATGGAAGAAAGGAAAACAAAAAAGGATAAAAAATAATGACAGAATGAGAAAGGAAAAGGATGACAAGAATGAAGCAAAATGTGACATAAAGGCCAGGAAGGGGTACAGAAATAGAATGTGTTATAAATGGTAAAGGTGTTAACTCAGTACAGGTGTAGTAGATTCCCAGGCCGCTGCACCTGACTCCGTTTCGCTCCTGCCTCTTTTATAGCTTCTGATGTTCTAATATAGTAAATAAAGACACGAGACACGAAAGAAAGAAAGGGAGAGAGAAAAAGGGAGGAGACGGAAGGAAAGAAATGAGAAATGCAGAAAATAAAGAAAGATAAAGAGAGTAAAAGGTGAAGTAGAAAGGAAGGAAGGGAGGGAGAGTGTGTGTGGTAGGGCATAGGGTTGAACTGGGTACACCCATGATCTAAGGAGGGGAGGTCAGCCAGACAGCGGGGAATCCCCGCCTGCATGACGTCACACGCGCCCCACTGCCTTCCCAATCCTTGCTTTCAAGGCTGGCTGGCGTCGGCCTGGACGCGCTATCTGAGATTCGACCACACTGTTTCATTCATAGCTTCATCTCTCCTACAGTATATTTTATGTCTTTATAACCATTTACCATAACCATAGTCTCTGTGGTACAGTGGTAGAGTGTGCGTTTCGTACACGGGTGGACCAGGGTTCGCGCCCCGCCAGGGTAATAAACTTTGGAAGTGTTCACTCGGCCACGTACTGCATTGGCGGACACCAGGGGTGCTGTGGTTGAACCAGTGTCGCTTACTGTAAAGTATGCTTGCACCCAGTCGGCTTGCGCGGGCCGATTACACTTGGTTCACAGACTACACACACATCCAAAGCCACTCCAACACTACAATTACACTTACAAGCACTTCTCACCCTACATACAATCTCTACCAGACAGCCTAAGCCACTTGGTAGAGATACATTGGCTGTATCGTCCCGACTTCAGTCGGGATAGGCCGGTCCTGCAGTGGATATTCAAACGGCTGATGATGATGATGATGATAGTCAATACGTCAATAAATCATACTATCGTCCGCCTGTAACATTCCACAGCAGGACTTATTTTATGCCTCTCCTGTCTGTCTGTCTATAATTTTTTTTATACTTAATCGCACCTTCCCTCCAAGGTGGGGTAGCGATACGACTAAGGAAAAGAAAACAAAGTAAAACACAAATATACATTCGATTACATTCACACTCATCTATCTATCTGTTTATCTATCTCTATATATTTGTGTATCTATCTATCTATCTACCTATCTATCTATATCTATATCTATCTATCTGTCTATATATAACGCAAGCAACGTTTATGATGGCTCTTAGACGGATAAATGAAGTGATCAATGTAATTTCCATCATTTATTAGTGTGAACAAATACAACTATCATTATTGGTGTATATAATATTCATTCTCTGTCTGTCTGTGTGTCTGTCTGTCTGTCTGTCTCTCTCTCTCTCTCTCTCTCTCCCAGGGTTTGATGCTGTGGTGTCTGGATCATGGTGTACCCATTCATTCATTCATGCACTCTCTCTCTCTCTCTCTCTCTCTCTCTGTTACCATGTTCAATTTCATTTTCTTCCTAGTCGCTGACCTGCTTGTTTGTTTATTTGCTTTTTCGATTGTTATCAGCTTGTTAAGGGATCTGATCTTAAAATATATACAAAGTTTGGCAAGAAAGCACAAAATATCATCAGGTAAATTAACACCTGATTTTCTGACTGCAGACGAAAGGGTCTCTACGCATTTTTTTCCTTGCTTACGGGAGCAACGAGAGAATGCGGAATGGGACAAGCTGAACCTGTTTGTCAGAGGACTGATGTGACGTCACGCAGGCTCACGCGGCGCGCTGTCTGGCTGACCTGCCCTACTTAGATCATGGGTACACCTGTGGTAGTCTCAGGCCGCTACGCCTTACTCCATCTTGTCTCCTATCACTCTTGTACCTTGTGATGCCCTGATGTACTGCTGCATGGCATCTAATATATCTAATGATGATGACGATGATGGTGATGATGATGATGATGACGGTATTAGTGAAGATGGTTAAGTCGATTTTTTATGTTAACTGAATGGAATTTGATAATGATAGTGATGGTGGTGGTGGTGGTGGTGAAGATTATAAAGTTGACTTTGATGATAATAATATCTGTTTGAAGGACAATAATGACTGTAATGATGATGATGATGATGATGATGATGATGATGATGATAGTGGTGGTGGTGGTGGTGGTGGTGGTGATGATTATTGTGATTTTGAAGGTGATATAGATCCGCTTTGATGATAAGCTAACTCCATCTTGCCTCCTGCCTCTCTGATGTAGTAAAGAAAGAAAGTAAAGACAAAATAAAGGACAAGCAATAAACATGAAGGAATAGAATATGTTAAGGGAAGACAGACAGAAAATGAAAAAAGGTAAAAAAATGGAGAAGGAAGGAAGAGAAAAAGAAACATTGGAAAATGAAACAAAATGGAAAAAACGAGAAAGAACATACAATTTATGGAAAGAGGAGAGAAAGAATGACTGACTAAGGACAGAAGAAAGGGAGAAAAAAGCAAAAGTGTGAACGCAATACACCTGCAGTCTCTGCCCCAGGCCGCGCCACCGTATATCACCTGGCCTCCTGCCTTGCTGGTGGCTTGCGATGCTGGCACTCATTGCCTAAATACTGCTATTTGTGGTGGTGGTGGTGGTGGTGGATATGATGATAAAAGTGGTGGTGATTGTAGCAATGATGATGATGATGATGATGATGATGACAGTGATAGTGGATGCGATGATAAAAGTGGTGGTGATCGTAGCAATGATGATGATGATGATGATGATGATGACAGTGATAATGATGCGATGATAAAAGTGGTGGTAATCGTAGCAATGATGATGATGATGATGATGATGATGACAGTGATAATGATGCGATGATAAAAGTGGTGGTAATCGTAGCAATGATGATGATGATGATGATGATGATGACAGTGATAATGATGCGATGATAAAAGTGGTGGTAATCGCAGCAATGATAATTGTTCTGGTGTCAATATTGTTTCCCATGACTAGTTGTAGTTTCACACTATTGTTGCATATTACATATAAAGTTGTTTATTCATAATTAACAATATGCAACGTAGTATGAATGATAAACAAACAAACGCCATTTCACTGTAAAGTGTGGCTTGGGATAAGATACGCAATCAGACATCTTCTTTTAATAAAAAAAAAACTAGGGTAAAGGGAAGGCGATAGAGAAATATGAATTGTATACATGTTTAAGTCTTGGGGGAAATATTTACCTTGTTGGTATACCTTAATGTAATCAATACTATTTTATTGAGGTGTATAATGTACATGGTATAATTATGATGCTTCTTTTCATGTATAAATCCCAGTTGTCTGTGGGGTTTGGCATCTCTATTTTATGCTGATTCCAGTGCCACTCCCCAGTGGGGAAGGCGGCTAACAGCAGAACACATTTATCAGTCAAACGAGAGGGACGTACAACTCTGAGCTCTCTCTGTGTCGCAATTGTATTTTTCTGTGGCCAATAAATAGAGTTAATCTGCTCAGTTTCTCTTCTCCTGCATACGCTGCCTCTACATTCCTTCAACAGGATTCTACACCGATTCCCACCATCTCCAGTCTGTGAGAAGACGTTGTGGTGGAGTGTGTCAGCCGGAGGTGACTTAACCAGGAGCAACGTTATAATCTTGCTTGGAACTGTGAGTTCACAACTCAGCTGATATATAATAAACTGGTGATCAGCTGTGGGGTTCCAAGCTGATATATATTAGTGACTAGTTGAGGAATTCCATAGCCGAAACGATTACAGTGGCGAGATTCCTATGCTGCTGATACATGATGATGGTGATGATGATGACAGTGATCGTGGATGCTATGATACAAGTGGTGGTGATCGTAGCGATGATGACATTCTCGCTGCTGCAGTCGTGCCGTCAACACCTCTCTCCCAGCTCTCCAGCCCTTGCTCAGTGCCTTGTCTCTGTCTCCACTGACTTGTTGTGGTGTTGTCTTGGAGGCTTGCTTCCAATTCATCACCACTGCTTGCCACTGGAGCTGTGATCACGCCTTTACCAGTGCTGCTTGAGCTGTTTCTGTGTTTTCACCACTGCTCAGCGTTTTTCTCCCTGCTTTCCTAAGAGCCCTGCTCTTGCTCTCGGGAGTTTTTTGCTTTTCTGCTCGTCTTTCACGGCCTGCCGTTAGTGTCCCTCATCGTAGTACGACGCCGAGCCCTGAAGGAGTGTCGTTAGGGCATTTCCATGAAGGGGGGCCTTTAGGGCCTGGTTATAGGAGGCGGTGAGGGCGGCATTTCTGTTACGGCTAGGGTTAGGCTTGACCCTCACGGGGCAGTGACGGGGTCTCTTGCGTCGCCCTTTAGAGGGTGGAGAGAACCCCCCCCCCCCGTCACTGTAGGGACCTTTGGCCGTTTCTGTTTGTTTGTGTGTGTGTGTAAATATACTCCACACTTTATATACGTTCCCCCCGATTATGCAGTGATACATATTTTACCGTAATCAAGTGTAATCTTCCTCCAGTCCCAGACTTAATCAGTGCATTTTGTACTTTTACAAAATGCACATTTAAGTCTAGGGACATTAGAACCTACATTTGATTTACTTAGTAATATATATATATATTCCTGCATTTACCGAGGTGATACTATATATCGTAATAGTATATCTACATTCCTAGGGACTGTGTGGTAAGCCATGCAGGCACCCCCCCCCCCCTCGTCCCCCCGGGACTGCACGCCCGCGACAACAGTCGGCTTGACCAAGCGCGTCCCACCTGCCACTAAGGCTAAGTCTAGTGTGACCAAAGCCTCCGACAATGACTCTCGGCCTCACGACCCCACTGTCAAGTCTCGCTCGCGTATCCCTACGCCCACCTGTCATAGCGACAACACCTCCTGGACCTCTCGTCCCATGACCCATGACGGGGCCCACGCATCCTCCAGCCTTGCCAACAAGCGCGTGCGGCGCCCCTCTTTCTCAGGCTCTGACTCTTCTGCAGGGGATTCCCCTGATGCCCTCCCACCTAACACCGCTGCTTCATGCTCCTCTGCCTCTGCTCACCTCTCCTCTCGCCGCCCTCAGAAATCTGCTAGGATTCACGAGGGCATGGATACCAACCCCGAGGATACACCTCTACCCATCCCCAGCACCTCTACTGCCCATGACCCTAATCCTTCAACCATCGTTGAGGGCGACAGCTTCACCCTGATGAAAACCAAGAAAACCAGGAAACCTCAGGGAAACCCTTCCCCCTCTGCAAAAGGCAACCCGCCCCCACAAAGGGCAGCCCCCCCCCCACGCCCATCTGTCACTGTCGCACCCCGACCCCGTCCTCAGCCTCGATTCCCAGTCTTCCGGGTTCCCATGCAGGAGGGCTTCCCCTCGTCCTACGACGCTGTAGTCGTCCTGGAAAAGAGACTGCCAGGGCTCCGCTGCTCCAACGAAATGAGCAAGAACGGGCACTCCATTATCATCCCATTGGACGAAGAGTCCTACAACCGCCTGCATACCGCAGCTCAGGACGAAACCCTCCCCCTGGAAATAATAGAACTGACTCTGGAGAAATAAGCAACAAAAGCCATAGTTATGGGCTACCCCCGTCACATGCCCACGAGCCTGCTGCTCACTCACAAGCAGGTCGAGGCAGCAGAGAGATGCCAAAAGGCAAAGAGCCTGGAGGAAACAAGGCAAGTCCTGGTCACACAGCGGGGACCGTTGATCCCAGAACTGGATCTGGGAAGCTGGGGCACCTTCCATCTGCGCCCATTCACCCCGGAACCACTCCGTTGTTACAGATGCCACAGGTACGGACACCACAAGTCAACGTGCAATCGCCCCTACGCCTGCGGCATCTGTGGCAGCGAGCACAACACGGACATCTGCCTGGCCAAATTCAAGGCAGGGGAAAAAATCCCAGCACGCTGCCCCAACTGTGCCGGAAAACACCATGCCTGGCATCCAAGCTGTCCCACCAGACAAGCCCCGGTCAACGAGGGGCGACTTCATCAAGTCTCCTGGGTGCAGGAGCAACAAAAGTCAAGTCCCAACCCTGCCCACCCAGGTACCTTCATCTGGGGCTCTCAGAAAACGCCAGGAAGCCCACCTCCACCGCCTCTTGCTGCCGGAGACTTCCCGCCTCTACCAACGGCCCAGCCCCTCACTCTCCCTGCCACCACCTCTGCAAAAGCCGTGACCCTTCCCCCTCAGCCCTCGCCCTCAACCACCCAACCTACCAACGGCATGTCAGTGATTGCCTTCCAGCCAGGAGAGCTAAAGACCATCCTGAAAGAAATGGCCAACCAAATGATAGAAGCCATGGCAATGATTCTCGGGAAAGACCTGAATCCCGCTCCTCTAGCAGCAATAGCAGATCGCATAGCAGACCAGATCATCGAAAACAAAAGCGAGCCCCGCACTCAAGCTGCAATGCCTCTTGCCCCCAGTGCTCAACCACCCAAAACCTGCCCTCAGCCTCGCAACCTCCCTCAGACAACCTACGACACCGAGCCCCCACAGGCCGTGTCAGGAGAGAAGGCAGCAGAGCCTGCCCTCCCCCCCCCTCCCACAGGAATCAGACCACCGGCTCCCACAATCAACAACCGACCAGTCCCATGCCTCAGTGTCTTGCAGTGGAACTGCCTGGGAGCAAGGAACAAACTTGCTCACCTCCAAGAAATAGCTGCAAAGGAAGACATTCACGTAATTCTCCTTCAGGAGACACTTCTTCCCCAGGACTGCACTGTAAGAATCGGAGACTTCAAGGGCCACTTTCTTCCCAAGATCCCGGGTGCCACTCGGGGTTGCGCCATCCTTGTGAGGAGCCACGTCCCTCATGCTCCCCTTCACCCACCCATTTTCTGCGGGGTTGGTGTTGAGGTGCAGGGTGTAACCCTTCAACTTGGTACCTCCCTCCTGCGTGTTTACAACATCTACAGAAGCCACGAGGGCACCCTTGATCTTGGGGAGATTTTTGCCCTTGCCTCCATTGAACCAACGTACATAGGAGGCGACTTCAACACGAGCCATCCTATCCTCTCCTCGCCCCTCCCGGCCAACGCAGCTGGGAGACACCTCGCCGACGTCCTCGAGGAAATTCCGGGCGTGTCCTTGTTGAATGACCCCTCCGAGCCCACGCACGTTCGGGGTGGCCGACTGAACCTCACATTTGTCTCTTCATCTCTTGCCAGCGACTCTACGTGGTCCCTGCACCCGTTCCTCACCAGCGACCATTATGGCCTAGTGACGGAACTGCAGGTTGCGGTTCCCTCACCCCCGCCGCCCCCCCCACCTCGCTGGAATCTGCGTAGAGCTCGCTGGCCGGAGTGTGCTGAGACAATCGAGGCCCAACTTGACGGATACACGCCCCCTCCTTCCCTCGATGACGACGCCGAGAACGTCGCTCATGCCCTCAGATGTGCTGCTGCAGAAAGTATTCCCCTCTCCAAGCCTCCACGCTCTCTCGTCAAGGACCACTGGTTCTATGACGAGAGAGTCCGTGAGCTCAACCACCGCCTCAACTCAGCTCGCAAAGCTCATAGGAGAGGACCCACTGACATCACCAGACTATACTTTGCTGCGGTAGTACGCCACACCTCACAAGAAGAGCGACGTCTAAAGGACGAGGCTTGGATAAGATGGTGCAGATCCCTCGATTCACACTCCTCACTGAAGGAGATGTGGACGAGGATCAGACATATTTCCCACAACAAGCCACCTAACCCTCCCTCTCACCCCGACCCTGCAGGAGAAGTGAACCGCCTCGTTGTCCTCTTTGCCGAAAGAACCTCTCCCACCAACCTTCCTCAGACCATCAGGGACATGCAGGAGCACTCGAGTGAGCTCAGAAGGACATCCATTGAGGCCGCCTGCTCCCGTCCTGACGACACAGACCACCCTTTCACGCTGGGAGAACTCGATCGAGCTCTCCTCAGCAAAGGGGACAGCGCACCCTGTTCGGATGGGATTATCTACTCTCTCCTTGCAAAGTCGGGGCCCCGGGAAAAAAATGCCCTACTTAATTTATACAATCGGACTTGGGAAGAAGGAAGGCTCCCCAAATCGTGGAAGACGGCTGTTATCCATCCCATACCCAAACCAAAAGACCCTGCTGCAATGAGACCAATCTCACTTCTCAGCTGTATAGCCAAGATGGCTGAGAGGCTAGTCCATTCTTGCCTCACTTGGAAGCTGGGCCCTTTGCACTCGAGGCTCTTTGCCTACACCCAAGGCAGGGGAGCCTCACAGTGCCTTGCCTTGTTTCTGGGTGAGCTGAGAAGTGGCAGAGGCACTGCCGTTTTTCTCGATTTGGAGAAAGCCTTTGAGTTAGCCAACCCTGAAGCCATACTTGCCGCTCTTGCCGAGAAAGGAGTCAGTGGCAGACTCCTCTCCTGGATCAAAGACTTTTTCACTGAGCGAGCTGCATGTGTACGCTTTCAGGGTCAGCTATCACCTTCGTACCCTCACACCAACGGCACTCCTCAAGGAAGTGTACTCAGTCCTCTCTTGTTCAACACTTTAATGGAAAGCCTCCTGTCGATAGACTTCGGACCTCGAATCACGCTGCTCTGTTATGCAGATGACCTGGTGCTAGTCCTCTCTTCCAGGACAACCCACAATCAAGCCATGACCGCCCTAACCCGCCTCCAAGATCGATGTTGTGAACTTGGTCTTAAGATCAACCTCGAGAAGACGAAGTACATGCATTTTGGCATGCGACCCCATGAACGCCCTCTCCTTCTCGGGGGACGTAAGTTGGCCCTCGTTCACAGTCATCAATACTTGGGAGTGTGGTTTGACAGAAACCTGTCCTTTGCCACCTACATTCGTTATCTGCGGGAGAGAGCTCCCCCCAGGATCAATGCACTCAGAGCGCTCTCCAGCCGCACTCTGGGAGCTTCGAATCGTGTCCTCCGAACCTTCTATATTCACGCCATCCGCTCCCTTGTCGACTATGGTGCCATTTGCCTTGTAGGGCTCTCTGGTGTCCAAGCTCGTGCGCTTGAGACCCTCCAGAGCAGGGCACTACGTGTCATCTTGGGAGCCCCACAGTGGACACAGCTCGAAAACCTCAGAGTCGAAAGCGTCCTTCCATCCCTCCAACACAGGATTTGGAGTCTATCGACAGCAATGGCCGCGCAGCTCTGCCTGCACAGACCCTCACTGCCTGTCTCGGGCTGTCTTGCTCGGGTCATTTCAAGACCTCCCAACCCACGGCCAAGAAAGGACTGGGTACACCTCCTTACCAACATCATTCACAATCTGGGCCTCTCCCACGCCTTCAATGAAGGTCCAGACCTCCACCAAGATGCCTAATTCCCCCCCCACCCTGGCGGCCCCCCATAATCCAAACCATCACTCCCACATCCGACAGTCCCAGAGCTTCCCATCCAGCTCTCCTCCGACAAGATGCCATTGCAAGGATCTCCTCTCTCCGGACTCCTAACACACGGGAGTACTACACAGATGGATCTGTCTCACGTGACGGATCTGCAGGTGCCGCATTTGTCAGCGAAGATCATGTCGAGACCTGGCGACTCCCCACGGGAGCCACCACATATGAGATAGAGCTCGTCGCCATTCTTGGCGCCCTCCGACATGCGCTACCACTCCAACAAAAGCGTATTATCATCCACACAGACTCGCTCTCGTCCACACTAGGTCTCCAAACATGTCACTTCGCTGACAATGTGAACCTGTTGACCACAATTCATGCCGTGGCCGATTCAATCTTTCGTCGGGGAGGTGAGATCCTCCTGCATTGGCTACCTAGCCATGTTGGAATTGCAGGCAATGAACGTGCTGACTCTGCAGCCAAATCCGGGACCACCCTACCACAGACTATGTTCCCCCTCAGGCCCAGCCTCTCCCAAATAAAGCGAGAGGCAAGACAACGAGTGTACGAGCGCACCATCACAGATCACGAAAGCCTAATAGCTGAGGGCTCGTACTCCGCCACCTGGCTCGCAAGAGCCACTGCATACAGGCCAGTCACACCCCCACCACACACGCCTCATTCACTTGTCACCCGCATCCACCGACTCCGACTTGGCTACCCATGCTACACACAAATCACCCGCAACAACCCCACTCCTTGTCCACACTGCCACGTACCAGACGAGTAGCCCTTACTGCACTATATCCTCGACTGTCCTGCCACTGCCACTCTTCGCTCAGCCATCAGTAGCAATCTCACCAGACACATCTCTCGTGCCTTCACTGCAGCAGAAATCATCCAAATCTCTCCTCTTTCTTTACTTCTCCACTTAGTTTCTACTTACCCCCCACCTTCTTAGCAACCATTTCCCTGAGCATTAAGCACCTCCACCCACCTCTTGTTCCATTTCATACAACGCTCATCTCTCTGACGGGCTTCTTCTGCCCGTGTCCACTCTTCAGACGAAGGTGGACGAATCTACAGCATCATCATCAGCGATGATGATTGTGATGATGATGCCTGTGGTGGTGATGGTGGCGCTGGTAAAGTAGGTTGGTACTAATTATGATCATTTTATTTCCTATCGCCTCACACCTCTCTTGTAGTTTGTGATGTATTACAACGCAGAAAGAATAGATGATAAAATTGAAAGAAAGTTTTGCGTGAAAGATAAGGAGAAAGAGATAATAGAAAAATATAGAGTATGAGAGAAAACAAAACAAAGTAAAACGAGCTAATATAGAAAATAAAGAATGGGAGACAGAAAGGAGGAATTTAAAGGAAAATGCGATGAAAAGATAGGAAGATAAAAACACTAGAGAAAGAGGGAATGAACAAAAATGAAGCAGAGAGAGAGAGAGAGAGAGAGAGAGATGACAATATCACATAATTATAGTTGCCAACAGTGTACTAACCATATGGTGGTACTACAACCGCCAGTATACCCAAACATTCATCAGCCAAGATAAGTACAGTACCCGTAAATTACCACTGGCCAGTAGGTAGGCAGGGCTAACTTAGGGGATGCGCGTCCCTCTCCAACACCAAAGCTAAATGTCAAACAATATTAATTCTGGTATGGAGACTTGTTAATCCTGCAGCTGGGTTAAAATCCTTTGTGAAATAGTTATTCCTCAGATAGCTTACTTATTTAGGGCATTACAAGGATATAGGCTACCAGTAGTCCATTAATCCTAACTATATTCCTGTAACTTGGCCGACAATTGCAATCTCCGTCATCATTGCTGAACTGTAACAAGTCAACCTTAGACTGTGATTAAAGAACTGCTATGGAAAGGCTGTAGAGCTGTAGCATTATCCGTTTTTGCAGCTGAGCTAAGTTACATGAAAATTAGAGTCGACAGTCTGGGTCATATTATTGTAAAAGAAGTATAACAAAATCTAGTCATTTCAAAATTAACGAAGTTAAAAGAAAAAAAAAAAAAAGTCTTCATTATTTCACACTTCTATCATAGTCATCGAAGTAGGACAAGAAGTATATACTGGTTATTATTTAAATTTTAAAGTTTTACATAAAATAGGAAATTAATTATAATAGCGATACTAATGAATAAATTTGCCTGGAATTTGTGATTTGTTTGCACTGAAGAAAAATATTGACAACACAAATAGGTTTTATTTAGCAGAATTCGTGTTTTTCTTGCTTTAGCATCCCATATAATGCAACAAATCAGGTCTAATTTTAAGAAGCAAGAACATACATATGACGGGCGGTAAATTTTAAACTGAGTAGTAACCCTGGACTGGCCAGTATAAAGTAATGCGATAGAAAACGATGCTTCAGTTGGAGTGGAATCGTGATCAGAGAAGGGCGTTTGTTGGTGAGTTCTCCTGAGTCCCTCCGCTTTCATAGCTTTTCCTTGCTTATCGGGTGTATTATTGTCTGAAACCTTTATCGTTGTACAGAATGTCTGGCAGGGGATTAGTAAGGGGTGTAAACAGCTGGGTGCCGGAGCTGGATAAGGTAAGGCTGTTGTACAAAGATGAAGTTGTTCTGCTGTTAACTTGGCATCGTTTTGAGGGACGGTTCTGCTGGGTGGAGGAGGGGCATCTTCACGAGTATGTTCTGGATCGGTGTTGTGGGTTTATTCTGATACTGGATGTGTGTGAGAGTTGGACACATGCAGTGGTTCTCTACAGAGATCAATATGATGGCTTTTACTATTTTGACAGTGAAGGTAATCCACCACCATTACAAGTTATTCAATATCTTGTTAACTATTGCCCCCCTGATCGGCTTGTTTGTAACTCCATTTAGCTGCAGAGTAATCATTACGGTACTTGTGTATATCACAGTCTCAATGTGGCCATGTACATCAGCAATAGATGGGATTGGACCTGTGAGCAAATTGCCAAAGCATATAGGACTGATCCGGAGTCCTATGATGAAGTGCGTGTGGTTGGCAATGTTAGGGAGTTGGCAGAAGAATTTCACCAGTATATTTCTCCAGTAATACAGCCCGGCCTTGACAGTTAGCATTTGGTGCCATACTGATTATATACACCACTCGTGTTTCCGTCCATCTTTCATTTTAATACATCTTCACTACTGGGCCTGTTATTGTCACTTTATTGTTTGGTTTATTTAGTGTTTTGCTGGAAAACTAATGTATTTAATCTTACCCCAACCCAGGCTAGACAACACATGACATTTTGTGGTCCAGTCCTTTGGCATTTGTTGGATTCTGTGGCATTTTTCAGTACTAACCTTGGCATCTCTCACTCCTAGCCTTTGGCATTTCTCGAGTTCTAATTTACCATTTGGCATATTTAATTGTAATCTTTGGCATTTTAGGGGTGACCCTTGTGCATTTCCTGAGTTTTAACTTTTCGTATATCTGCATCCTGACATTTGGAATTTGTTAATCCTAACTATGGCAGCTTTCAATCCTAACTTCAGCATTTTTCAGTTGTAACTTTTGACATTTTCATTCCTAACTATTGGCATTTTTTAGTGTTAACCTTTGGCATTTTTTATATGAAACTTTGCCTTTTTTTTTTTTTTTTTCCAAACCTTTTGTGGCCATTTTAGTCCCAACATTGGCATCTTTCAGTCCTACCTGTTGGCGTTTTCCATTCCTTACCTTTGGCATTTTTTGATCTGTTACTTTGCTATTTCGTAAGTTCTAACCTTTGGCATTGTTTAGTCTTAACCATTGCCACTTTAGTGACATTTAGGGTCCTAACTTTTGGCAAATGTGAGTCCTAACCTTGGCATCTTTGTCCTAACTTTGGCATTTGGGGTTATAACAATGGCATCCTTCAGTTCTAACCTTTGCCTTTTTAAAATCCTAACTTTGGCGTTTGTTGGCCCCAACTTTGACATTTTTCAGTCGTCACCTGAGCATCACACTAGCGAGGTGGTTGTTGTGGCTCCAGACTCACCAGAACATTAACCCAGTGGACTGCAGGCTGAAGTTGCCCTTATTTACAGGCATTACACAAGCCAGATCTATTACCTTAACCCTTCCAAAAAATTAAGATCCTGAGTGATGATCTTTTCTGTATACTGTATTGAACGATTATGCAGCAAATCCTTCATGTGAAGTTGAACCCAGTGGACTGCAGGCTGAAATTGCTTTTATTATGGGAATTACACAAACCTAACGTAACTTAACCCATCCAATATGAAGGTTCCAAGTGATGTATCTTTTCTGTATATTGGCCGTTTTACCCGTGGATGCCTTCATGTGATGGCATTGATATAACTAAGCTGCTCCTCTGCTGTTATACAAAATTAATGTCCCCCATCTCCCCATCCCCCAAAAGGAGGATGGTGGACTGCAGGAGGAGGGCATCTTCATTGAGCCTGAGGTTGCAAGTACTACTGCTGCCCAGCCAGTCCTGCATCATCAAGGCTGCATAATGGACTCTACCCAGCCAGTCCTGCATCATCAGGGCTGCATAATGGACTCTACCCAGCCAGTCCTGCATCATCAAGGCTGCATAATGGACTCTACCCAGCCAGTCCTGCATCATCAGGGCTGCATAATGGACTCAGGTTGCAAGTACTACTGCTGCCCAGCCAGTCCTGCATCATCAAGGCTGCATAATGGACTCTACCCAGCCAGTCCTGCATCATCAGGGCTGCATAATGGACTCTACCCAGCCAGTCCTGCATCATCAGGGCTGCATAATGGACTCTACCCAGCCAGTCCTGCATCATCAAGGCTGCATAATGGACTCTACCCAGCCAGTCCTGCATCATCAGGGCTGCATAATGGACTCTACCCAGCCAGTCCTGCATCATCAGGGCTGCATAATGGACTCTACCCAGCCAGTCCTGCATCATCAGGGCTGCATATTGGACTCAGGTTGCAAGTACTACTGCTGCCCAGCCAGTCCTGCATCATGAAGGCTGCATATTGGACTCAGGTTGCAAGTACTACTGCTGCCCAGCCAGTCCCGCATCATCAGGGCTGCATAATGGACTCAAGTTAGTTGCACAGTTTTTTGCAAATTCTCTAGCTAAACCATCCACTCACAGAACAGATTTGGGTTTATATTAAAATGAGTAGCCATCAGCAAATTGTTATGCTGCCAGTCTGAGTTATCTGGGCTTCATAATGGACTGAAATTGGGATCAGTTATTGGTAATGTGTCCACAAACATTCACTTAAGTGGATGGATTTGATTGGGTATTAATACGAATAACAGCTTTGGACATTCCGTTAACCTTTGCTTGGTGTTCTCTGCTTCAGGCAACTCCTGTATCCAAGAGCAGTATTTCAGGTAAAGTTTGTTCAGATTCATTAGTTTTATTTGTTTTTTCTGGTACATGGATTACAAGGGATTATGTGAAGGAGCCATACAGCTTTACTCTTGTGTGGCTTTGGTCACCCTCCCCCAGGAAAATGTCCAGTCATACCTATTACACACCTACAGCAGCGAAGAGCCACAGCAGAATTCAGATATCACTCAGTAATGCATATGTTATACGGGGTTATCACAAATGGCCATAGATGGTTACCTTCCGCCAAATGCAGAGCCAGTCATAATACACATTATAGCTGTTAGAGCTGAAGTCATCTTGTAGTCACCAGGTTAGGCTTCAATGTTTGGGGGTGACGGAAATGTCTCGCTGCTGGGATCTATTTATTTATAATAACGAGTGACGCCGATAACAAAAGAAGTATATGATGCGCACAAGGCAACAAAATACATAATTACCATCTGTATGTAATAAGTACATATAATAACAAATATAGCCTCCTTAATAACGGAAAACAAATATATATATATATTATTAATAACTAATACTAATAATGAGGTAGTTTGCCATTTATTATATTGACGAAAGTTTGTCACCTCAACACCCCCCCGCAAACTGAAGTCACCCTCTAATTACACTGAACTTTGACAGTCTACTCTTGGGGAGGGGTTTTGTAAACATATCTGCTACATTTTCGTCTGATGGTACATACAAAAGTTTAACCGCTCCATTCTCTACTTGACTTCTAACAAAATGATACCTAATGTCTATGTGCTTTGATTTTTGATGATACACTGGATTTTTAGCTAATGCAATTGCACCTTGGTTATCTACAAATAACATTATAGTATCTTTCTGGTATCCAGTTACATCTGCATAGAGTTGTGATAAGAAATTACATTCCTGCACTGCATGACTGATAGCTATGTATTCTGCCTCACAAGTGGATAGAGCAACCACTCTCAGTTTCTTACACTTCCAAGATATAAGAGGACCATGAATACTCAACTTAAAACAATAACCCTTAATGCTACGTCTGTCCTCAGATCCCCAGTCGGAATTGCAGTAGCCTGTCAGTTCCAACCCTACTTCTGATTTACAAATCTTCAGTCCATGATAAAGTGTTCCTTTGACATATTTTAATACATGTTTAGCTAAACCAAGATGAGCCACAGTTGGTTTTGACATATGTTGAGATAATTTGGTAACTACAAAACACAGGTCAGGTCTGGTTGCAGTCATGATGTAAATTAGACTCCCTACTATTTCTCTGTAGAGCCTGGGGTTGTCTAGTGTACAGGATTCATTGTCTTATTTTGTAGATACCAGGATCACATGGTATACACTTAGGTTTGCAATCTGTCATGCTGAATCGCTCTAAAATTTTCTAACAGTACTTTTTCTGATTCATTATTATACAATTATCAGTAAACACAAACTCAGTGCTAAGGAACCATGACAGTCTTCCCAAATCTTTCATCTTGAATCTCTTACTCAGGCTCATCTTGACAGAATTTAGTGCTTCATTATCACTGGCAACAATGACTATATCATCAACCCAGAAAAGATTAATACAGTTGAGGTTTCTTCCGTCTTTTGGTATACACAATGATCTGCTTGTCACTGATCAAATCCTTCCTCAACTAGACTGCCATGCAACAAGTTATGCCAGTTTCTGCCACTTTGTTTTAAGCCATACAAAGACTTCTTTAATTTACAAACTAGCTTATTTCCATTTTTATCATTTTTAACAAATCCTTCAGGTTGCTCAATGTAGACCTCACAATCAATGTCTGCATTTAGATATGCTGTGCTAACATCCATCTGATGTACTAGAAAATTATTTTGTACAGCTAAGTGTAGTAACATCCTCAATGAAGTAAGTCTGGCGGTTGGTGAAAATGTTTCATGATAGTCTATGTCTTGGACTTGGGAAAAACCCCTGGCCACAAACCTGGCTTTGTATCTCTCACCATTACTTAGGTCATTTTTCACAGTGAAAACCCACTTGCCTCCTACAACTGTTTTACCTTCAGGCAATGTTGTTAATACAAAAGTGTCATTTTCTGTTAGAGCATCAATCTCTTCCTCCATTGCTTTTTGCCATAAATGTGACTGGTGATTCCATAGCTTCTAAATAAGTGCTTGGAACTTCACATACTTTGTGACAATAATAAGTAGTATACCCTGCTAAGTCATGGTCATCATCATCATCTTTCTCTACCATATAATCCTTTAAATGCCCAGGTGGGTTTCTCATTCTTGGGGGGGTTTTCCTTACATTCCCCTCATCAATGTCTGTTCTACTAGGCACACTCTTATCCCCTGTTTGGTCAGAGTATTTCACACTTGGCTGTGAATCAGGGGGAAATGTCATATCATCATCACCATCACTATCACAGATTACAGGCTTAGGCATTTCTGTTTCATACTTATCTGTAAATCTTATACATCTTACCCTCCTAACTTCCTTTTTGCCTGGAAGATACACAAGGTAAGCCGGACTCTGCCCATCAAAGCCCACAAACACTCCCTTTTCACAACGTGCATCTAACTTCTTACAATTTTGGCTGTATGCATAACATATTGTACCAAATATATGCATATTACTTAAGTTTGGTTTTCTTCCTGTTAGAATTTCTACTGAGGTCTTGCCTGTTCTTGGATTAAAACAACGGTTCCTTATATATGCAGAGGCTTTCATGGCATACGGCCACATCATCTTAGGTAAATTAGCCTTTAGTAACAAACACCTTGCCATTTCACATAGAGTTCTCCAAGAACGTTCTGCTGTACCATTTTGATGTGGGGAATGAGGGGCTCCTGCTTAATCTTGTGTTTCACCATAAGAGATCTAAATTCCTTGGACACATATTCACCACCATTGTCAGTCCTCATACGTTTTACTGTGCCAAAAGGTGCACTATCAGCCAAGAACCTCTCCGTGGCTGATACAGTATCAGCCTTCTCCTTTAACAGGTAAACCATAAAGATTCCAGAATAATCATCTACAAATGTTATTGCATACTTAAATCTTCCCTTACCAACTACATTCATTGGACCAGCTATGTCACTATGTACTAATTCTAAGTTCCTTGTTGCTCTTGCATCTGGTTCTTTATTTCTAAATTTGCTCATTTTGCCTAAGATACAGGTTTCACAATTTGCATTCTCTTTGTCATCAGAGATATGCATACCTTCTATTACCTTCTCAAGTTTCTGAACATCCTTAATATTACAGTGACCAAGGGCCTTATTGCACTCCTCTGCTCAGCGGCAACTGTTCACTTGAGTATTTCCAACATTGTTAATAAAATACAAATTACCTTGTTCGACGCTGAATATAGAGCCGTCTGAGGTCACTAGTTCTGCATGGTTAGGTTCAAAGTTTACACATACACCTTTTCTTGTGGCAGCTGGAACGGAGAGTATATCAAATTTATATGATGGAATATACAATGCGTCTTTCATTACTATTTCCTTTGGTTCACCATTTATATCATACAGCATTACACTAACATCACCTTTGCCTAATACAGTCCCAGCTTGCCTACTCCCATCTGCTAGTTGCATGACCTGTTTGTCTGGCTCAAAGTCCTTGTTAAATTTAATAAACTTGGATTTATCTGTTATAATATGTACGGATGCACCACTGTCTGCCAACAATGTGCTGGTACCTGCCTTAGCTCTAGCAGACTGGGTGCTGGCCTGGAACGCGAAGCTGTGAGTACTGTCACCCTCGTCGCCGCTGCCTCCTCCAGCTGCTCCATCTCTCTCACTGCTCACTGTGTGTGCTGTGGTCGCTTTCTTCTTTCTGCATAGGTGTGTGTTGTGGGTGTTGGATTTACACAGGCTGCACCACCTGCTTGGTCTCTTGTGTTCACTGTTGGCCCGCTTAGGACACTGGTAAGACTTGTGGCCTGGCTCACCACATTCATAACATTTTACCATATATCTGTTTTTGTCACAGCTCGCATTCATTACGTTTTCTTCCTCGCGTGAGCTTCTTAACTTTCCGGATTCTTCGTAGTTCATCAGGGACTTTTTAAATTCTTGAAAAGTCATTTGCTTCTCCCGTTGTTCCATCACAGTGCTGAACGTGTCGTACGTTGACGGAAGTCCACTGAGCACCATCGATATAACCATACTCTCATTTACTTCTTCTCCTGCTTTCTTCAATGCTGCTACCGCTGCTTCTGCACGTATGACGTAGTCTATTAACTCTTCATCACTGCCTAACTTGAGCGTTGTCAAGCTCTTGTATAGCGATATCACCCTTGGTTTGCTTACACCCAGGTAATAATTTCTTAGAATCTCTAAAGCTTCCTTACCCTTGTCTACTGCATCTCGAAGAATTAGGGCTATACTCCTGTCATCCAGCAACTGAATCAACTCGGCATACACTTCTTTATTTTCACTTGCCTTCGGCGTTGTCTCCGTCAGGACTCCGTCAAGCTTCTTGGTAGTCAGGTAACCACGAAATTTTGCTTCCCACACCTCGTACTTCTCTCCATCAAACACTAGTCTGTGTCTGGGCCCATAACCTGTTAGAGCTGAAGTCATCTTGTAGTCACCAGGTTAGGCTTCAATGTTTGGGGGTGACGGAAATGCCTCGCTGCTGGGATCCATTTATTTATAATAACGAGTGACGCCGATAACAAAAGAAGTTTATGATGCGCACAAGGCAACAAAATACATAATTAACATCTGTATGTAATAAGTACATATAATAACAAATATAGCCTCCTTAATAACGGAAAACATATATATATATTTTATTAATAACTAATACTAATAATGAGGTAGTTTGCCATTTATTATATGGACGAAAGTTTGTCACCTCAACAATAGCAACATAACTTCAGATGATAGCGGTAATCACTTTAATACATGGGTTGCATGGGGCTGTGTACAGTGGCCATAGTTCTCATGTGCCACTCCAAGTATATATCTAGACATAATATACTCTGTACACACAGCAGCACAATACCTGCAACTGCATTTGAATAACACTTAGTAATAAATGGGTTATATGGAGTTACGTGGTCACAAAGGGTTACTCCCAAGTAAACCTAAATACTGAAACACTGAATGGGTTTGGCTGCAAAAAATATAATCCAGGAAAAGTCTCTGAGGAGTTGGCTGTGCGTATCTTCATATCTAGTGGTTTGTGTAGATGAAGATTTTATTTTTTGAGGGGCAGGATATTGGTAAAGAGGAATATTGATTTGGGTGAAGAGTTTTGGTGCATAAAACAGCAATCTAGATAGGCAAAGCTTGGATTTTAGTCATTCATATACTGAGGTTGATTTTTTTTTTTCCAGATAACACCATAAGATTTTATGCCATATTAAAGTGGACAGAGTATAGTGCAGGTGTGTTGTTGGTCATGGAGTGTGGTTAAGGATGACAGCAGTGGCACCAGGTTATGTGCACTGATTTCTGGCTGGCTTAGATACATTGCTCCTTAAGAGAGGGAGGTGTGGAAGTTTGAAGTCCATGTTGTGGATTTAAATTACATTTTTGAACCCCACTTTGTAAGCTTCGTTTCATTTTATAACCAACATTCCAATAAATATTTTTATAAAATAGTTTAGATAGCGTCTATATATTTAAAACTGTATGTGACTAGACCACTGGAAAGAAAATAAAATTTCATAATGCACTCCTGTAAGAAATACCATTGGATAAAAATGTATGTAGACAAAGTTCAACAAAAACCAGGATTGGATAACATCTGGTGTGACTGAAACAATCCTATCTTCCCTCTAAAGTTTCCAGGGGAAGGCCACTAAACACAGCAGGAGCAGGTCGAGTGTTCCTGTTGGGAGTTACCTGGGAGGGTAAGAGTCACTGCCTCCATGGAGGCATGCACAGAGGGACCTTTGTGTACTTGGTACCAGAAGGTGAGTGAGGCTGTGCCACTTTGGCTTTTGTCTTGGGTGAGTGTTTGAACTGCCAGTGGTTCTTTTGTTGGATAGTATCAGTGGGATGTAGTGTAAGAAATCACATGCAATAGCAAAGTCGTTCAGTCTGGTGCCATGGGCTAGATACAGGCAGGCATCCATATTTGCAGGTTTGCTATTTGTGAATTGGACTATTTGTAGTTTAACAAGCCATCAATAATAAACTTGTTTAAATTTTTATCTCAATGTTGGATTGAAACAGGGATGTGTCATGTCCCCATGGTTGTTCAATTTGTATATGTATGGGGTTATAAAAGTGATACAAGGCAGGGCAGTGGATGTTGGAGCGACCCTAATGAGAGAGGGCAGTGTTTGGAAACTCCCTGTAATGTTGTTTGCAGATGATAATGTATTCGTAAGTGAAGACGAGAGGGAGCTGCAAGGCTTGATGAATGAGTTTGGGAGAGTGTGGAAGAAACGTCATCTAAAGGTGAACGTAGGGAAGAGTAAAGTTATAGTCTTCGAGGGAAATGGAGCCACTGAATGTACAGTGACGCTAGATGAGGAGGAAATGGAAAATATGAGTGCGTTTAAGTACTTGGGTAGTGTGATGAGTAAGGATGGAAGTTTAGAGGATGAAGTGCTTGAAAGAGTACAACAAGGAAGAAAGGTTGCTGGTTCTTTGAAAGCAGTGATAAGGAACAAGGAAGTGCGCATGGAAGTTATAAAGTCGCTGGATGACAGTACAGGTATTGTGATACCAACTCAAACGTATGGAAGTGAAGCTTGGACCTTGTTGGAGGGACACAAGTCGAGAGTGAGAGCAGTGGAAATGAGTTATTCGAGAGGAGCATGTGGAGTTACATGGAGAGACAGACTAACAAATGAGTAAGTGAAAGAGCGTTGTGTTGTGGATGTGGACATGATAGAAAGCTTTAAAAGAAGTACACTAAGGTGGTTTGGCCATGTGGAGAGGATGGAGAGCGAGAGACTAACGAGGAGAGTGTATGCGACTGAGGTGGAAAGGGGAAGAGGGAACGGGAGGCCGAGGATGAGATGGAGGGGATGGAGTGGAGAGGAACATGAGAGAGGGGGGTGTAAGCTGGGAACGGGGCATTGGAATTGGACAGGGCAATGTGGCGGCAGTTTGTTTGTGGCCACCCTTTACGGAATTATGGCGTCTGGCAGTAGATAGATAAATAGAAATTGTATTTTATTGTTGATCAACCCCAGTCTGGCGGAGCAGACCATTGTATTGTGAAGTGGTGTAACAACCTTTGTTAAGCCATCTTAAAACACACTGTAAACATGTATGTTAGATTCTAACATTTGATGATCATGAGGATGTTTTGTGGTACTGAAAGGTATTTTTAGGCAATCACGTGGTTAATTACAACAGCAATGGCCACTTTAGGTGGGATGCCAGTTATGTATATGGATTTTTGTTACAAACAGGTCTGTAATGTACCCTATAAACATGGAGAGCCAACTGTACTGAATTAAAGCTTGCTTCATTATATAGCTGTCAGGAACAGCACAGACTTCTGTCTCGACGGGCACGAGTTTCACTGAGAAGGGACAAGGAGAGGTATGTCAGGGAAATCGCTGAGGAGGTGGAAGGCAGTCTTCATGCATATGACCTTTGACCCGCCTACCGAGCCCTGAAGAAACCACCCCAGACCCACCTCTCAAGTTAAATCTGTTCGGACAGCAGATGGATGGCTTGTGTCGAGGGCAAGTGATTATAGAGCACGTTGGACGAGAAGCAGGTGTGGGAGTACATGGTTGAACCTCCCAGTGGAGAGCTTCCATCGGCTGATGTACGTACAACCATTGACTGCTGCCCCGCAGTTTGATGAAGCCGTGCCTTTTGTAGATGAAATCAGGAAGGCAGTGGCTAACTTGAAAAATGGTAGAGCAGCCGGTCTTTGTGGCCAGCGTGACCGTAGCAACTACCGTGATATTACAGTGCTCAGTGTGCTGGGCAAGGTTCTTGCTCACAGTTTCCTGATGTGTATCAGAGGACATTTGCTAAAGTCTCAGAGGCCTGAGCAATCCGGATTCACGCACAGGAAGTCTACTGTTGACCGTATCCTATCTCTTTGAGTTCTTGTGGAATGCTATCATGAGTTTTGACAAGGTCTGCAAGCAGATTCTCAAGAAGGCGTTTGAGTCAGTAAATTGGGAGGTACTATGGGAACTCCTGTGACTCCATGGGATCCCCACAGGAATAATCAGATAATCCGACTGATTGCTGGCTTGTACTCAACCAAGTGTTGGGTGGGGGGGGACATCTGACTTCTTCCCAGTAAGTTCTGGTGTAAGACTGGAATGTGTCCTTGCCCCTACACTCTTCAACACATACGGATTGGGTACTGAACCGGGCTGAGAGTCGAAGTCATTTTGGGGTATCAACTGGCAATTTCAGAGTTACTGACCTTGACTTTGCTGATGATGCTGTTATCCTAGCAGAGCCGCTGGAAACACTACTGATTGCCCTTGAGGAATTTCACGAGAATACGAAGCCATAGGGATTAAAGGTCTGTTGGGTCAAGACCAAGGTCCAGGCATTTGGTGGCTTGTTGGCTGCAGCAGTTCAGTCTGTGTAAGCATGTGGTGAGGATATATATCGTCACCGTCATAAAGAAACTGCCTAAGTCATTATTCGGGAAATAAAAACTCATAATCATAATTTTCAATGACATTGGCAGAAACTTGAGGCGCATTTTAGACCACTTACACCCTAGACCGGGCAAAGACAGCTATACCAATAGGTGCGCCACGTGATGAAGAATTGATATAGGCAAAAATTAAGATATTGCCGAAAAATGACTTAGGCAGTCTTTATGAGGGTGACGATATAGAAGCCTTGGAAAGATTCACTTATCCTCCAAGTGTGGTCCATAACAACAGTAGATCAGACAGATCTCTTGTCGCATTGATCTGGCCTACGGGAATAGGGATTCACTCAGTTCGGGTATTTGGTGCTTTCGTTATTTGTGTAAAAGGACGAAAGTTCGCATCTTCAAGACACTGTTGCACCCTGTCATACTTTATGGCTGTGAGACAGAGACACTAAACAGTGACTTGAAGTGGCGAATTGACTCCTTTGGTACTAAGTGTCTTTGCATGATCATGGGATATCGCCGGTACAACCGGGTATGTAATGAGCAACAACTCGGTGAAACTGAATAAAGGCCTGTTACCCACACAATGCGTCAACGCCAACTCCAGCCATATGGGCACGTGGCCTGCTTTCCTGAGGCTGATCCTGCTCACAGGGTGATCTCTGAACGAGTTAACCCAGGGTGGAGGAGGCCAAGGGGAAGGCCACATAACTCATGGCTGGAGCAAGTCGATCACTCCCGTCGGGAGATACTTAGAGGAGGAAGAGTCACTGCCTGGAGAGTTGCACAAAGGGACCCTCGTGGGTGGAGTTGGAGGGTGAGTGAGGCTATGCACCCTGCATCATTTACCCTTTCTTGATTGATTGATTGATTTGTAATTTTTTGTAAACCTCTCTCACAGCTCTGCTGTTTGTCATTATTTTTTCTGGTTCAGGTGGACTTAACCCAGTGCTGTACTGGAACCAGACGTTTGAACCAAATGCTCCCAGAGATATTTTTTGTAACATGTTATGATAGTGCAGTGTTGAAGAAACTTGTAAGTATAGTCCCAACTCTCTGATGTAAGTGTTAGCTGGTACTCTTATTACATGTACACAACTGGTTAACTGTGGAAGTCTTTTTCCCTGCGTATGGCCTCCAGTCTTTTACCCTTTCAGGCCAGGTTACATCCTTTTTAGTTTACAGCTGTTGCTGCCACACAGTTATATCCAGCATCGGAAGGGCTGGATCTAACCCATCCAGGTCATGAATATTGAAGGTTTTTATTGAAGCCAAGATCTTGCCCATCCAGTTCATAAATGTGGATTTTTTTGAAAGGCTGTATCTAACCCCTCCACTTCATTGGGTCAATATTAAGGTGAATATTGAAGGGGTTTATTAAGCCTGTCTCTAAGCCCTCCACTTCATTGGGTCAATATTAAGGTGAATATTGAAGGGGTTTATTAAGCCTGTCTCTAAGCCCTCCACTTCATTGGGTCAATATTAAAGTGAATATTGAAGGGGTTTATTAAGCCTGTCTCTAAGCCCTCCACTTCATTGGGTCAATATTAAAGTGAATATTGAAGGGGTTTATTAAGCCTGTCTCTAAGCCCTCCACTTCATTGGGTCAGTATTAATGTGAATAAAATAATCAAAGAGAGCAAAAATGAAATATTAAAAGAGGTGCTGTGGGGCAAAATGCTATGTGCCCAGGCGTCTCAAAATATATTGAGCGTTATTTATTTGTTTATTTTAATTGTGTAATGATATTTAAGTGACATGCATTACTGCCTCTGTTTTTGGTTCTCTGCTTTTAGTGTTAGAGAGAGAGAGAGAGAGAAATGTTGACATCTGGTAGGACTGCCTCATAAGTTTAGATCTACCATAATCCCTTTAACATGTTCAGTTGACTTATACTTGCTGCCCCCAGATGAAATTAATTTGGCGTCAAATCCCAGAGGTGGAGCATTTACCTTCAAACCAGCTTGGACATAGTATAGTCAGCCAAAAAAGTCGTGTCTTCTTTCCGAACCCCGCAAATACTCGAACAGATAAGTCGAAGCAGAAGGGATAGCTTCAGAAGTCTGGCAATTGTGTCAGACCAGACGGTGGTGGCGGTGAGTGGTTTGGGGGTGGAGATGGGGTAATGAAGGATGTGTGTGCTGTAGTTGTTGTTGGCAGTGTAGTCTAGCATTACACTGCATAATAAAGGTGCTAAATGTGATATTACACGTAATTTAATACCTGTAAATAATGAAATGTATCGTCAACCAGAAATAATGCCTAGATCGTGTAGCCAATCAAACGTTAAATGAAACGACGAGGTGCAACCCCACTCCCTCTCCACTTTCTTGCCACACCCCCTCCGCCGGGTATCAACAAGCCACATGACATCGGAATAAAGGACAGAAAGCCGTGTTTTTGCGGTATGTTTACTTTCTGAACATGGCAGGATATAATGTATATATACCATGTGTGGTGTGGCAGACGCATGCGGTGCCTTCACAGTGATAACGAGAAAAGCATTCCACAAGTTGTTAGTGTTTTGGTAAAGGGATGAGGGAAACCCATAGATATAAATAAGCCTACAGTATATGTCGCATGACACTACTTTAGATGCGTCTGCCTGGCCGCCATCTTGGAACGGTCGAGGCAGACGATGTCGTGTTCCTGACGATGGTCAAAGTTGATCACCATTTACCTAGCAATGCAGCAACACTGTGCTGCTTTTGGGTGTAGAAAGCGTCGGAATATATCATGAGTGACACCGATAGCATGAGCGGCTCAACTGTCTGGTTATGCAAACGTCCCTCAGCTGCATCCCTATCCCCCGAAAGGAGGATGGTAGGTTGCAGAAGGGAAATTTAAACCTGCAGTCCACCTAGTTCACTTTTCAAATGAACTAGGAACCACAACCACTACCACCACAACAACGGCCACCACCAGCACCACCACCACAACAACAACAACAACCATAGCAACGACAACCACCACCACCACCACCATAACAACGACAACCACCACCACCACCATAACAACAACAACCACCACCACCACCACCACCACCATAACAACGACAACCACCACCACCACCATAACAACGACAACCACCACCACCATAACAACAAAGATCACCACCACCACCACCATAACAACAAAGATCACCACCACCACCACCATAACAACGACAACCACCACCACCACCATAACAACGACAACCACCACCACCACCATAACGACAACCACCACCACCACCATAACAACGACAACCACCACCACCATAACAACGACAACCACCACCACCAAAACAACAACAACCACCACCACCACCATAACAACGACAACCACCACCACCACCATAACAACGACAACCACCACCACCACCACCATAACAACGACAACCACCACCACCACCACCATAACAACGACAACCACCACCACCACCATAACAACGACAACCACCACCACCACCATAACAACGACAACCACCACCACCACCACCATAACAACAACAACCACCACCACCATAACAACGACAACCACCACCACCATAACAACGACAACCACCACCACCACCACCAAAACAACAACAACCACCACCACCACCATAACAACGACAACCACCACCACCACCATAACAACGACAACCACCACCACCACCACCATAACAACAACAACCACCACCACCATAACAACGACAACCACCACCACCACCATAACAACAACCACCACCACCACCATAACAACAACAACCACCACCACCACCACCATAACAACAACCACCACCACCACCACCATAACCGACAACCACCACCACCACCACCATAACAACGACAACCACCACCACCACCATAACAACAACAACCACCACCACCACCACCATAACAACAACAACCACCACCACCACCACCATAACAACAACAACCACCACCACCACCACCATAACAACAACAACCACCACCACCACCACCATAACAACAACAACCACCACCATAACAACGACAACCACCACCACCACCACCATAACAACGACAACCACCACCACCACCACCATAACAACAACAACCACCACCACCATAACAACGACAACCACCACCACCACCACCATAACAACAACAACCACCACCACCACCATAACCGACAACCACCACCACCATAACAACGACAACCACCACCACCACCATAACAACAACAACCACCACCACCACCACCATAACAACAACAACCACCACCATAACAACGACAACCACCACCACCATAACAACAACCACCACCACCACCATAACAACAACAACCACCACCACCACCACCATAACAACAACAACCACCACCACCACCATAACAACAACAACCACCACCACCACCATAACAACAACAACCACCACCACCACCATAACAACAACAACCACCACCACCACCACCATAACAACAACAACCACCACCATAACAACGACAACCACCAACCACCATAACAACAACAACCACCACCATAACAACGACAACCACCACCACCATAACAACAACCACCACCACCATAACAACGACAACCACCACCACCACCACCATAACAACGACAACCACCACCACCACCACCATAACAACAACAACCACCACCACCATAACAACGACAACCACCACCACCACCACCATAACAACGACAACCACCACCACCACCACCATAACAACGACAACCACCACCACCATAACAACGACAACCACCACCACCACCACCATAACAACGACAACCACCACCACCACCACCATAACAATGACAACCACCACCACCACCATAACAACAACAACCACCACCACCACCACCAAAACAACGACAACCACCACCACTACCATAACAACGACAACCACCACCACCACCACCATAACAACAACCACCACCACCACCATAACAACGACAACCACCACCACCACCACCATAACAACAACAACCACCACCACCACCACCATAACAACGACAACCACCACCACCACCACCATAACAACAACCACCACCACCACCACCAAAACAACGACAACCACCACCACTACCATAACGACAACAACCACCACCACCACCACCATAACAACGACAACCACCACCACCACCATAACAACGACAACCACCACCACCACCATAACAACGACAACCACCACCACCACCACCATAACAACGACAACCACCACCACCACCATAACAACGACAACCACCACCACCACCATAACAACGACAACCACCACCACCACCATAACAACGACAACCACCACCACCACCATAACGACAACCACCACCACCACCATAACAACGACAACCACCACCACCACCATAACAACGACAACCACCACCACCACCATAACAACGACAACCACCACCACCACCATAACAACAACAACAACCACCACCACCACCACCATAACAACGACAACCACCACCACCACCATAACAACGACAACCACCACCACCACCACCATAACAACGACAACCACCACCACCACCACCATAACAACAACCACCACCACCACCACCATAACAACGACAACCACCACCACCACCACCATAACAACGACAACCACCACCACCACCACCATAACAACGACAACCACCACCACCACCACAATAACAACGACAACCACCACCACCACCATAACAACGACAACCACCACCACCACCATAACAACGACAACCACCACCACCACCATAACAACAAAGATCATCACCACCACCATAACAACAAAGATCACCACCACCACCATAACAACAAAGATCACCACCACCACCACCATAACAACAAAGATCACCACCACCACCACCATAACAACAAAGATCACAACCACCACCACCATAACATCGACAACCACCACCACCACCATAACAACGACAACCACCACCACCACCATAACAACGACAACCACCACCATAACAACGACAACCACCACCACCACCATAACAACAAAGATCACCACCACCACCACCATAACAACAAAGATCACCACCACCACCACCATAACAACAAAGATCACCACCACCACCACCATAACAACGACAACCACCACCACCACCATAGCAACAAAGATCACCACCACCACCACCATAACAACAAAGATCACCACCACCACCACCACCATAACAACGATAACCACCACCACCACCATAACAACGACAACCACCACCACCACCACCATAACAACAAAGATCACCACCACCACCACCACCACCATAACAACAAAGATCACCACCACCACCATCATAACAAACGACAACCAACACCACCACCACCACCATAACAACAAAGATCACCACCATCGCCACCATAACAACAACCACCACCACCACCACTGTAAAAACAGCAACCACCACCACCACCATAACAACAAAGATCACCACCATCACCACCATAACAACAACCACCACCACCACCACTGTAAAAACAGCAACCACCACCACCACCATAACAACCCCCACCACCACCACCACCACTAACAACAACAACCACCACCATAACAACAACAACAGCCACAACAACCACCACCACCAGCATAACAACCACCACCACCACCACTGTAACAACAACCACCACCACCATAACAACAACGAAAACAACAACAACCACCACCACCAAAACAAGAGCAACTACCGCCACCGCCACCATAACAACCTCCACCACAACAGCAGCAACAACCACCACCACCACCATAACAACCTCCATCACAAGTCACCACCACAACAACAATCACCAACACCACCACAAAAACCACCACCACCACCACAACAACAATAACAACAGCCACTACCACCACCACCACAAATACCACCACCACATCCACCACCACAACCACCACAACAGCAACCACAACCATCACAACAACAATCACCACGACAACAACCACCACCACCACTACATCAGCAACCACCACAACACCACCACCACCACAACAATAACATCAACAGCCACTACCACCACCACCACAACAATAACATCAACAGCCACTACCACCACAACAACAACCACCACCACCACCACCACATCCACCACCACAACCACCACAACAGCAACCACAACCATCACAACAACAATCACCACGACAACAGCCACCATCATCACCACAACCACCACCACGTCAACCACTACCATCGCAATAACCACCACAACAACCACCACGAAAGCAAACACCACCATCACAACAACTACCATCACTACAACCACCACCACCACAACAACCACCATCACAACAACTACCATCACTACAACCACCACCACCACAACAACCACCATCACAACAACTACCATCACTACAACCACCACCACCACAACAACCACCATCACAACTATGGTGGTACCATTCTTAACTGGCGGTTTGGGTGGGGCACCAACCTCTGTACAGTCTGCCACGTTTTCCATACCGGCGATGCCTCTGAAGTATTCTAAATATCAAAGATGAATTAGACATGACAACCCAGGTATATGAAACTGCAGTATAGTTTGATTACATGTAAACTCATGATGATGCATATGTAGACATTTAGTGACATAACAGTGATAAAAGTTGACTATAACCCTATTACCCAGTATGTTACTCCCAGCAATTTCCACTCGACAGTAATACATGGCACCCCAAACCACCCACCACCACCACCGTCTGGTGTGACACAGTTGCCAGACTTGTGAAGCTATCCCTGCTGCTCCGAATTATCTGTTCGAATATTTACGGGGTTCGGAACGAAGACACGACTTTTTTGGCTGACTATACATCTGTAAAAAGTGAAGTTCGGTTGATTGAGTACATTTTTTCTAAGTCTGCCATTACGCTTGAGAAACCATCATGAATGATTCAGAATGAGCATTGGCAAAAACAACAGGGAAAAAATAAATAAGTTTACCACCTGTGGGAAATATTTTCCCCCAGAGCAGTTGCGCTCTCTAAATTTATCATAGTTTATCCCTGGTTAAAGGCAGAGGACGTAGAGACTGTTGTTAATTATTCAAGCGGTTTTAATAACCCAGAAACGACGTTCTCTTTAATAATTCTTGTTATTGATAAATTAAATGCTACTGAATTTAACCCCTGAGGACAACTATGCATTGTAAATACATGTAATTATGTGGTATTTTCCACTGACCTAAGCTGCGTCTGCGCGATAGGTGACGTGGCAAGCAGGGAAAGATTCTCCTGTTAAGGCAGATGTGGAATTAAGATATTTACATAAGGCGTTTTTTGTAGCACCTCGGAAGGTCAAAGGGGTTTGAGATTCCGCTGTTGGAAAGTCAAACTCCTCACCGAGGAGTTTGCCTCTGCAGTGGTGCATACCCAAACTACCAATCAGCGTGTTGTGTAGCGGAGTATAGCCAGTTAGGGAGTTTAGCATGGTGTTTAATTCGCAATATCAGAAGATAACTATTCATTTTTTATATTATAATGCATAACAAATAATCATGTTAATGACTATATGACAATAAGGAATTCTAACAATGTACTTTATTACGAAAATCAATCAATTTAAATGTTCCGTCTCGCACCAGCTCGCACCTCCAGCCCCAAAATGGCCGACGCGTCCAATGAATTGACTGTGGTTTTGGCTTCGTTCCAACGAAAGTACAAAATTACAAAATTCTTACGTAACGTCTCAGTCAGTCATAAGTATTTTCATGTTATGTGTTTTTTGAGGGATATAGATGCATTTCCAAAACGTGAAATGTGCTTGGATCCCAAAATTTTCCAGTTTATCATACGTCTTACCGCAGGAACTGCAGCCATTGAAACAAGTTTACAAATCCACCGCGAGGTTGGGCTTACTTGAAAAGAGTAGGAGAGTAAGTGGTTTCTACTGGCCTTAATTTCTGCTTCGGAATGGAACGAAAATTGTAAGTAATGCTCCTACGTTTATCTTAGGAGCATAAAATGTCATTATGAAAAAGTTGTCATCTCATTTCCTTGCAGACTGGCTATGTACGACAGTTCTTCCAGGGCTCACAGTGCTCGTTCGTCTGGCTGTGCTATTGCTTAGCGTTCTGTAAACTCCAACAGCGGAAACCCAAACCCTTTTGACTTTCCGAGGTGCTACAAAAAACGCCTATAGTTAAAGGGAATAATTGGTCTAACTTTAATTTAAGTGGAACTAAGATTAATTTGTTAGATTTGCCCTGTACATATCATGATGTAATTTGACTGTATTTAGTACTGTAAATAACTAAAAGTTGGCAACTACCATTCTATGAGGGAGGTAGAATTGCCGCGTTCACTCACTCTGTTCCTAGTCGCTCTCAAGCTAGGTTGTACATACGCGCCATAAGGACGCTTGCTTGCTCAAGCAACTACACTAAGCAGCCTCATCGTCATCGGTTATCGATCACTCCCTCTTCACCAGCTAAGTATCCTTTACGAATTGGCCAATTCAAGGGGGGATTAGCTATGAGGTAGAAGAGAAATAGTTATTGTAGGTGAGTTAAGGTTAAGTTACGTTTCACCTAACTCTATGAGACTTGTTTGATTTACTTAAGAACAACTTTATAAACGAGTAACGACCTGCGAGTTGTTATTAGTAAATACCAGAAATTTCTTACATAGCGGTGCTCCGGCAGGGATACCGGCTTGTATACATTAAACTATTTTCACATTGTGGTGTCCAGAAAGAGGGCCCCGATTGGTTTAACAGAATTACTCTACATTTTTCACATTTGTGGTGCCCCGACCGAGTGAGGAAAACCGATGTGTGCCGAGGCGCTGAATGTGTTTAAAGTTGCTTTTGTGGGGCATAGTTTACTACCACATTCGGTTGAAGTGGAAGACGTGGACGTACGTGTCTATAGGGCTCCGGGAGGAAAGGCAAGCTTTTTCTCTGAAGATGAAAGGCTGAATGCCGTACTAGACTGGGAGCATGACCGTACGGTCCTTTTCCTTGGAGGAAATTATATCCATGAGGACGTGGAGGTCAATGAAGTTGTGGAGAATATTTTAGCAGTGGTAGGAGCCATAGAGGGCTCTTGTAAATCCTCAGTAGCCATAACCCTCCTCGAGCCAAGGAACCTGCCATATGGCTCTCCAGTTTGTTATGGAACATATAAATTAGTTAGCAGAGCTGTGAACCGAAGTTTGCAACGGGCCAGGAAGGGAAGGGATTTCATACATTTTAATGCCAAGCCCTTCCAAGCAATGTTGAAGTCTGATGGTATACATTGGAACCATCATGGTAGGGAAGCGGTTCTGCAGAAATTTATAAATTATGTAGAACATAAGAAAGGAGAGTTCTATGCTGTACAAGCTATGGGTGGGCCTATGGAGTATTGAGGTAATAAATTCTGAGCTCTGGGAATATGGGTGTTTTGGCAATTGAGTGTGGGGATGAAATAAAACCCTTGAGGTTTAATAACCCTGGGGAATAAGTTAAAGGTATAGACCTAATCCCTACACTCCTCAAAATTAAACTAAATAATTAGCTGAGCTGTAATGAATATTACGAAATTGGGAGAGGGGATAAATTGTACAATGAGGACTTAATCCCTACCCTCTTCAAAATTTAAAATAATCAAATTACTAAGTTGAGGTAAAATTGTGGTTGGAATTCATAATTAAATTATTAAATTAGAACTCCGTCAACATGTCTGTTTCTTTATTGCAAAAATCTTCTAGTAGTAAGGCAGGATGGGTAACTAGAGCCATAAATGATTGTAACCAGTCGTTAGACCAAATACCTCTGTCCAAGGAGAGAATAAATAGTCTCCTAAATATCCTGAAAGATCGATGGAGTAAGTACGAAGAGAGTTACTTAACTTTAGAAGCGGCTATAGTAAAGGCTGAGAATAAAGAACTCTTAGTCAGAAACTACGAAGTTTGAAGACAAATTAGAAGAATACTTAACTGTAGTAAAGACACTAGAGTCAAAATTAGCTGACACTGCCGCGGAAACACAAGTTGTGGCACAGCAGAGTAGAGCTGTGTTACCACAAATAACGCTTCCGGAATTTGATGGAGAGCAGAACTGGAAATCTTTCTGGGATCAGTTCAAATATTTGGTACACGATAGAACAGATCTCCCTAAAGTCATCAAACTTACTTATTTGTTAGGACAGGTCAAGGGAACACCATATCAACTGATAAAAGAATTACCAGTAGAAGAAAATAACTATGAAGTGGCTTTGACCATCCTTAGACAAAATTACGAAGACAGGGAACAAATTATAAATCAATTATTGCGGGCTCTAATAGAATTACCCATGCCTAGGCACGATTTTGATTCCTTGCAAAAATTTAGAATTGCAATAAGTTGTAAATTAAGGGCCTTAGGTACTTACGAAGATATTAAGACATCAGATTGGGTGCTTTCAAGAATTGTATCCTTAAAGCTACCACCGAAAACCAAGGATGCTTTGTATGGTAGGTACCAGAAGGATAATTTCTCCTGTGAAGAGATAGAGGAAGGCTTGATGCAACTCTGTAAACATTTGCAAGGAACATTAAACACTACTGAGGTCAAACAGAAGACCGAAGTAAAGAAAAAACCCACTAACCAACTGATTGGGAAGGTTAAGTCAGAGAAGACTAAGTATGTGCCTAAAGAAGAGATAGGTACTTTCCTTAGCAGCACAAAGGCCGAGGATAAAGTATTAAAGATAAGGAATAGACATGCTGAAGATATTAAGGAAATAAAACCTTCCATGGTAAAAGACAGGAAAGTTTGTGTCTTTTGTGGTGAACAACATTCCAGTGTATTTTGTCAACACTACCCTGATTATGCTTCTAGAGTAGGGAGGCTTCAGGAACTGGGGTGTTGTATAATCTGTATGAATTCCGAACATGCTGCCGCGGACTGTAAGACTAAATTAAATCTTTGCTTTAAATGCAAAAAAGATCATCATCATAGTGCTTTATGCCCTAGGATGAAAATTGAGGTTCCTAAACATGCAAGCGTCAATATGACAATTGCAAAAGGGAATGCTCCATTAGTAATGCCAGCTGCAGTACCAATAGCAGATGTGAAAGTATGGTTTGAGAATAGAAACCAATTAGTATGTACCCTGTTTGATACGGGTGCTCAGAAAACTTTCATTTCTGCAGACATTGTGGAGAAATTAAAGTTACCAGTTATCGGCAAGGTAAATCTAGCCATTACAGGATTCTTAACAACTAGGAAGGCTCAGTCCTTTGATTTAGTTAGACCTGTAATACAATTAGGCAGATATAAATGCCGTATAACAGCAGCTGTGCTTGATACTATGGAGACAAGTATATACATAAAGGGATTGAAGGAAACCTCTGATCATTTACAAAGCTCAGGGATAAAGTTGGCTAAACAGAATGTGGATTCAGATACTGTGGGTCCCATAAAAATGATAATTGGTTCTGATTATTGTGGAACATTCCTACATAGGACTTTCAAAAGGAATAAGGTACAGTTGTTCAAGAGTCCAGGAGGTAACCTTATTATGGGTCAGTTGCCTTTTCCAAAACAAGTTAAAAGAGAGGCCAAACTAGTAGACTCAGTCTTTGTTACCCCCACACAGTCATTGATGGTAGCTAGAATAGGTGCAGAATTAGAACCTACTCAGATAAATGACTTGTTGGATGAAAACAATGAACCTGTACACAAACTGTGGGACCTAGACAGTATAGGTATACAACTGAAGAACTAACCCCTGAAGATAAAATAACATTGGACTTATATAATCAGTCTGTGGAATTTAAGGATGGACAGTATTGGGTAGGATTACCATGGAAACTAAACCACTTAGAGTTACCAACAAATTACCAAGCAGCTAAAGCTCAGTTAAATTCTCTTCTAAGAAAGTTGAGAGATAAACCAGAACATCTGACCCTATATGATAATATTATAAAGGATCAATTGAAGAATAAATTTATAGACTAGGTAGAATACCCTGTTAACCACAAAGAAGGACACTACTTACCACATCATGCTGTAAGCAAGGATTCAGTAACTACTCCCATAAGGATAGTATTCAACTGTAGTAGTAAAGCGTCCAAGGGATCAGCTAGCTTGAACGATTGCCTATACTCTGGACCTACACTAACAGAGAAGTTAGGGAATGTGTTACTAAGATTTAGAGAGAAACCTTACGCTTACGCAGCAGACATTAGTAAGGCTTTTCTCAGAATAGGACTGAGAGATGATGATAGGAAATTTACAAAATTCCTCTGGCCTCATGATCCTCAAATTAAGGATAGTCCATTGAAAACTTACTGTTTCCGATCGGTGCTCATTGGCTCTTGCGCTAGTCCTTTCCTACTTTGCAACACTTTAAAGCATCATTTTGAAAATGCCAAATGTCCAGAAATAGGGCAGGCTTTTTATATGGATAATTTGCAAGGTGTTGCTGATACAGAGTCGGAAGCTTTGAAGGTTTATGAAGTAGCCAATTCCGAATGTGGGAAGGCAAATTTGCCGATACAGAGTTGGAATACAAATTCACCGCTTTTGAGGAATAAAATACAAGAGGACTATCCAGATTCTGACATTCCCAAAATTCAAAATGTGTTAGGTCTTAACTGGGATACAACAGCTGATGTAATAATTTTGAAACCAATTAAGTTCTCTGATGTCACTCTCACAAAGA
Source organism: Coenobita brevimanus (assembly GCF_032717465.1). Taxonomy (NCBI): domain Eukaryota; kingdom Metazoa; phylum Arthropoda; class Malacostraca; order Decapoda; family Coenobitidae; genus Coenobita; species Coenobita brevimanus. The sequence goes on from NC_137054.1 coordinate 64,122,708, forward strand.
GGTCCTTGTTAAGTCAGGTTTCCAAGCTATTTGACCCATTAGGATTGGTCAGTCCTATAGTTATTAGGGGCAAATGTTTAGTACAGGAGGCTTGGCGAGAAAAGTTAGACTGGGACACTGACTTGGGTGAGACATATGTGGAACAATGGGAACAGATTAGAAAGGAGTTTGAAACTACATCAAGCATATGTATTCCCAGGAAAATAAACAGTAATGAGAAGTCGCACTTACACATATTTTGTGATGCTTCTCAAAGGGCCTATGGAGCAGTAGCTTATTGCGCAACAGGAGAGGATAGTAAGATTATAATGTCCAAAGCCAGAGTTGCGCCAATTAAAGAAAGAACCCTACCTCAAATGGAATTGGCTTCCATAGAAGTAGGAACTAAATTGGCCAGGTATATAACCACTACTCTTGATACTCGGTTTGAGGATATTTACATATGGACTGACAGTGAGATTTGTCTTTACTGGATAGGGAAGGAAGACAGTAAAATTCCTTTCGTCCGTAATAGAGTGAAGACTATTAAAGAGCTGTTTTCCAAATTTAAATTCATGCATGTGTCCTCCAAACAAAATCCAGCTGATCTGCTCTCGAGAGGTTCGACCGTAAGGAGACTGATCAAAGATAATTTGTGGTTTAAAGGTCCTAAATGGTTACTCACTAAGGATTGGCCTGAACAGAAACAGTACAGTATTGCTGAGATTAGTGCAGTGAACTTGGATCCTGTAGTACCGGAGCCAGAAGTGATTGACATCAGCCGATTTTCATCAATAAGACAACTTCTAAATACTACTAAATTGGTTGTTGAATTTTTGAATAAGAAGGTGGGGTTTCAGAAATTAGATCCCCTAGAATACTGGCTGAAAAGAGTACAAAGAAATTCTTACGGGGAAATATATAAACTTTTAGGCCAAGACATTGGAGAAGGGAATAAGCTGATGAAGAATTTAGGCTTGTTCTTAGACGGAAAAGGTCTGATAAGATGTCGAGGCTGATTGGTAAAGGCTGACTTGCCCATCCAAACCAAACATCCCATTTTATTACCTAAGAGTGGGTGCTTTGTACAACTTATTATAAAGGAAGCCCATGATTCCACTCTCCATGGAGGTGTACCGCAGACCTTAGCTCAAATTCGGGAAAGGTACTGGATTCCTAAGGGTAGACAGGTTATTAAAAAATCTCAAAAACTGCATCATTTGTAGGAGGTATGAGCAGCGACCTTATATCTACCCAGGACCACCAGCCCTACCGAAGGATAGGGTGAACATAAGTCGGCCCTTCCATATAACAGGAGTGGACTACACAGGGGCTATAACTGTTACGGGTGAGGAAACTCCCCATAAAATTTACATTTGTTTATTTACTTGTGCCTACACAAGGGCAGTCCATCTAGAACTAGCGGAAGACCTAAGCTCTGAGACATTCCTCAATGTCTTTCGCAGATTTGCCGCTAGAAGGTCTTGTCCTGGCAAGTTAATAAGCGACAACGGAACTAATTTCGTTGGAGCAGGTCCCTTACTGTTGAACATAATGAACGACCCGAAGGTTAAGTTGGCGCTGGGAATCAGAAATTGTATTTGGCAGTTCACAGCTCCAAGAGCTCCATGGCAAAATGGATTTACCGAAAGAATGATTGGTATTGTCAAGAACTGCCTGAGGAAAACATTACATAGAACTAAGATCACGAGAGAAGATTTAAGAACAGTAATAACTGAAATTGAAGCCAGGATTAATAATAGACCTCTGACTTATCAAGATGATACTAGCGACTCGCTAGAGGCCTTAACACCGGCTCACATGTTACATGGCAGGAAGCTCCATCCGATGCCTTGTGTGGATATCCAGGAAGAAGTGGGTGATCCTAACATAGAAAATAATGATTTAGGACAACACCTTCGGGAGGGATATCAACGTCTGAAAAGGGTGCTGGATACATGGAATAGACATTGGAGCGAAGAGTATCTTTTGAGCCTACGCGAGAGGTTTTATGGAGCTCAAGCTGCCAGCAACAAATCAGTTATTAACATAGGAGATGTGGTCTTAGTGAAGACTGAACAGCCAAGATCCCAGTGGCCATTAGCTAAAGTGATCTCCACACACCCAGATTCTGAAAGGGTGCTGAGACTCGTAAAAATAAAATGCAGGGGACATACCAGTATAAAAACTATTGATAAACTGGTACCCCTTGAGTTAGCAGCCACTCCGGATCCAGAGAATGGTGAAGATCAAACGGGTCAAGAGGCGCGACCTAGTAGGGCCGCAGCACAGGGCTCTCGAGAATTATGGAGGGAACTCTTGGCTAAGGGTCATATTACATGATACAACGTATCATTTTCCGTCGGCCCCAAAACTGTGGGAAATATTTTCCCCCAGAGCAGTTGCGCTCTCTAAATTTATCATAGTTTATCCCTGGTTAAAGGCAGAGGACGTAGAGACTGTTGTTAATTATTCAAGCGGTTTTAATAACCCAGAAACGACGTTCTCTTTAATAATTCTTGTTATTGATAAATTAAATGCTACTGCATTTAACCCCTGAGGACAACTATGCATTGTAAATACATGTAATTATGTGGTATTTTCCACTGACCTAAGCTGCGTCTGCGCGATAGGTGACGTGGCAAGCAGGGAAAGATTCCCCTGTTAAGGCAGATGTGGAATTAAGATATTTACATAGTTAGAGGGAATAATTGGTCTAACTTTAATTTAAGTGGAACTAAGATTAATTTGTTAGATTTGCCCTGTACATATCATGATGTAATTTGACTGTATTTAGTACTGTAAATAACTAAAAGTTGGCAACCTACCATTCTATGAGGGAGGTAGAATTGCCGCGTTCACTCACTCTGTTCCTAGTCGCTCTCAAGCTAGGTTGTACATACGCACCATAAGGACGCTTGCTTGCTCAAGCAACTACACTAAGCAGCCTCATCGTCATCGGTTATCGATCACTCCCTCTTCACTAGCTAAGTATCCTTTACGAATTGGCCAATTCAAGGGGGGATTAGCTATGAGGCAGAAGAGAAATAGTTATTGTAGGTGAGTTAAGGTTAAGTTAAGTTTCACCTAACTCTATGAGACTTGTTTGATTTACTTAAGAACAACTTTATAAACGAGTAACGACCTACGAGTTGTTATTAGTAAATACCAGAAATTTCTTACATAGCGGTGCTCCGGCAGGGATACCGGCTTGTATACATTAAACTATTTTCACATTGTGTTGTCCAGAAAGAGGGCCCCGATTGGTTTAACAGAATTACTCTACATTTTTCACACCACCATAAAAACTTTTATTAAAAATGTAGAAAACAAGCTGGGAGAAGTGAATCGGTAAGATATTTCTGGTGCTTAGACTAAAGGGTTTGTTGAGCGTAGCACTTACCTTCCTGTGTCAAGCCTTATTTTGTAGCAAATCATTAAGGAGACAGGACCACTTTAAGAAAATTATTCTTTGAACTGATTCAGCAGCTTTGTAAAGGTGTGCAGTACTTACCGGTAAGTGCTTTTTCGAGTATGAAGATCTATCAATAAACAAGGAAAATATGATTACTGTACATAGGGTAGGATAGGATAATTAAAGTTGAGTTTCAAAATTAGATTTGGAAAAGGACGCGCCGATAATTGTAGTTTCGTTCAAAAATAACGTTCTAAGATGGCGTCCGTCTCTCCTTGCGATCCACAAGATGGCGTCCGTCTCCTCGCGACTCACAAGATGGTGTCCGTCTTCTCGCGACCCACAAGATGGCGTCCGTCTGTCCTCGCGCCCCACAAGATGGCGTCCGTCTCTCCCACTGAGCTCTCTAGTCTATAGTATGGAGCAAGTTGTGTATAAAGAGATGTGTATGCTTATGAGGCTCAAGGAAATTGACTAGTTGGCAACTTTAACTCTGGCCCGCCCTGGCCACGCCCCCTTACCACAGCCTATCCGTACAAGCAGATATAAAATGGCGGTAGCTTCCTGGGGAATAAAAGCTGGCATAAAACTGATACTGCAGTTATATTAGCAAAGACAATACCCAGTTTAGGAACCTGTAGTAACCTGGTAAGCTTAACAACAAAACCAACCGAAACTAGGAAGAAAAAACGTTCTATTTAATAATCCTCACTCCGTCATGCCCAGTGGTCATGCCTTATTGTAATAAATACGAAGCGTAATCTGGAAGACTTTATCTTGTCAAACGTTGCGATAAGGAAGGCATAGGCTAAGACATTACTGATAAGAACCTTGATTATATAAGAATTTCAACGACAGAACCAACTGCTGTTAATTACACCGTAGCAAATACAGTGTTCAGCGAGTTTGTCATTAGCAACTGGTGATGAGCATTCAAGACTTTTTAAGCCAACAACAAAAGTTCTGTTAACATATGTTTTTTTGCAATAGTCATACACAATTGTTCGGTGTTGTTATTCATAGAAAATTGTCTATCATGTAAACAAAGAAAAATATATTGGAAAACTATTGCAATATTCCATATATACATTATTTCATACATAACATTAATGACAATACTTGCTAAACAGCCTGCATATTCAGTAGCCCATTCTGTGCAGTGAAAGCGATAGTCTAGTCTGATGGAAATACTGCAATTCCACAGCAGTGCAAAACAAAATCCAGAGAACTATCAAGTAATGCTGAAACTGACAAGTATTATCATAGCGTCACTTAGTGGGTAACTGAAAAGGTACCGAAAGCTTAAATCTTTTATTCCCAATAAAAATCTAGTGTTCTGAAAGCAGAAAGTCGGCATTGATAAAATACTTTATGTGATCCTCAAACGAAACAGGATTGTGAATGTTTCCTAGGCTTGGTAGATTTAAGATAGGGCTCGAACTGTGCTGTAAAGAGAGCTTGACATGGTCACATGACAGGTGAAAGTTAAAACACTTAGGGGAAAATCCATAGAGCAAATGAAATGCCATGGTTTTACTTGCTTGACGTGCGATAGATCTTTTCTTTTGCAGGCATCTATAGCCACTTTCGTGTTGGTTTCGCGGAAGTACATGAAAAGATACAAACTTCCTTCTCTTTCTCGAATCAGCTTTGCATGTAGCGACAGCACAACACAAAATTGCTACAAATATAGACCGTAAACACAAACAAACCGCTTTCCCGCCAAGAGACGTGTGGTAAGGGGGCGGAGCTAGTGACTTCATAATAGCTAGCCAGTCAGGACACAGATGGGACTGCCACATACTGCTATATAGAGAATTATTTTTATTATTTATTCGGTGTTAATAAAAGTATCAGGAATAAAACAAAAATTCCCCTTCTTTATTTATTTCAACGAAGTGTTTAATCTACCATTAACCCTTAAAAAGTCATTTTCATAATGTGTTAACTACAGACCTCAGTGGGAGTGAAGACACCTCTCTTTATATACACCTTGGTATGGAGAGGCTTTCTCATGGGTAATATCATGTAGTTTGTGTAACCGCCGCCAGGGGCCTAGGGCGGCGCTGATATTTATCTACACCACCGACGCCCATGCCTTTTGAAATCAGCCGATGAATTTGGAAAACATAGTGCCATGGCCCACTGCTTACGGTAGCTGATGTAAGCAACAGCAAAACAGAAACAGCAAGCTAAGAACAGTGATCCAATTGCATTACCGTTGTGGAGGCGACGAGTGCAAGTGTTTCAGTGTGGCGGCTAAAGTTACACGCTCGCTGCGGAGATAGCCTCCTCATGTTATAGAGCTCAGTGGTCTGTCTCCTTGCGCCCCACAAGATGGCGTCCGTCTCCTCGCACCCCACAAGATGGCGTCCGTCTCCTCGCACCCCACAAGATGGTGTCCGTCTCCTCGCATCCCACAAGATGGCGTCCATCTCCTCGCACCCCACAAGATGGCGTCCGTCTCCTTGCGCCCCACAAGATGGCGTCCGTCTCCTCGCATCCCACAAGATGGCGTCCATTTCCTCGCACCCCACAAGATAGTGTCCGTCTCCTCGCATCCCACAAGATAGTGTCCGTCTCCTCGCATCCCACAAGATGGCGTCTGTCTCCTCGCACCCCACAAGATAGTGTCCGTCTCCTCGCATCCCACAAGATGGCGTCCGTCTCCTCGCACCCCACAAGATGGCGTCCGTCTCCTCGCACCCCACAAGATGGCGTCCGTCTCCTCGCGCCACACAAGATGGCGTCCGTCTCTCCTCACACCCCACAAGATAGTGTCAGTCTCTCCTCGCACCCCACAAGATAGTGTCCATCTCTCCTCGCACCCCACAAGATAGTGTCCGTCTCTCCTCGCGCCACACAAGATGGTGTCCGTCTCTCCTCGCACCCCACAAGATAGTGTCCGTCTCTCCTCGCACCCCACAAGATAGTGTCCGTCTCTCCTCGCACCCCACAAGATAGTGTCCGTCTCTCCTCGCACCCCACAAGATAGTGTCCGTCTCTCCTCGCACCCCACAAGATAGTGTCCGTCTCCTCGCACCCCACAAGATAGTGTCCGTCTCTCCTCACGCCACACAAGATGGCGTCCGTCTCCTCGCGCCACACAAAATAGTGTCCGTCTCTCCTCGCGCCACACAAGATGGCGTCCGTCTCCTCGCGCCACACAAGATAGTGTCCGTCTCTCCTCGCGCCACACAAGATGGCGTCCGTCTCCTCGCGCCACACAAGATAGTGTCCGTCTCTCCTTGCGCCACACAAGATAGTGTCTGTCTCTCCTCGCGCCACACAAGATAGTGTCCGTCTCTCCTCGTGCCACACAAGATAGTGTCCGTCTCTCCTCGCGCCACACAAGATAGTGTCCGTCTCTCCTCGCGCCACACAAAATAGTGTCCGTCTCTCCTCGCGCCACACAAGATAGTGTCCGTCTCTCCTCGCGCCACACAAGATGGCGTCCGTCTCCTCGCGCCACACAAGATAGTGTCCGTCTCTCCTCGCACCCCACAAGATAGTGTCCGTCTCCTCGCATCCCACAAGATGGCGTCCGTCTCCTCGCACCCCACAAGATGGCGTCCGTCTCCTCGCACCCCACAAGATGGCGTCCGTCTCCTCGCGCCACACAAGATGGCGTCCGTCTCTCCTCACACCCCATAAGATAGTGTCCGTCTCTCCTCGCACCCCACAAGATAGTGTCCGTCTCTCCTCGCACCCCACAAGATAGTGTCCGTCTCTCCTCGCACCCCACAAGATAGTGTCCGTCTCTCCTCGCGCCACACAAGATGGTGTCCGTCTCTCCTCGCACCCCACAAGATAGTGTCCGTCTCTCCTCGCACCCCACAAGATAGTGTCCGTCTCTCCTCGCACCCCACAAGATAGTGTCCGTCTCTCCTCGCACCCCACAAGATAGTGTCCGTCTCTCCTCGCACCCCACAAGATAGTGTCCGTCTCTCCTCGCACCCCACAAGATAGTGTCCGTCTCTCCTCGCACCCCACAAGATAGTGTCCGTCTCTCCTCGCACCCCACAAGATAGTGTCCGTCTCTCCTCGCACCCCACAAGATAGTGTCCGTCTCCTCGCACCCCACAAGATAGTGTCCGTCTCTCCTCACGCCACACAAGATGGCGTCCGTCTCCTCGCGCCACACAAAATAGTGTCCGTCTCTCCTCGCGCCACACAAGATGGCGTCCGTCTCCTCGCGCCACACAAGATAGTGTCCGTCTCTCCTCGCGCCACACAAGATGGCGTCCGTCTCCTCGCGCCACACAAGATAGTGTCCGTCTCTCCTCGCGCCACACAAGATAGTGTCCGTCTCTCCTCGCGCCACACAAGATAGTGTCCGTCTCTCCTCGCGCCACACAAGATAGTGTCCGTCTCTCCTCGCGCCACACAAGATGGCGTCCGTCTCCTCGCGCCACACAAGATGGCGTCCGTCTCCTCGCGCCACACAAGATAGTGTCCGTCTCTCCTCGCGCCACACAAGATAGTGTCCGTCTCTCCTCGCGCCACACAAGATGGCGTCCGTCTCTCCTCGCGCCACACAAGATGGCGTCCGTCTCTCCTCGCGCCACACAAGATGGCGTCCGTCTCCTCGCGCCACACAAGATGGCGTCCGTCTCCTCGCGCCACACAAGATGGCGTCCTGTCTTTCGCACTGTTTGGGACTGTAAACAAACCGCATTTTATACGCTTTTCATCGTTAAAAAAAAAAAAAATCGAAACGAAAATGCGGTCAGAAAATACTCGGTTATTATAATCTCATGGAAAACGAAGGTAAAAAAAAAAAAAAAATGCCAAATAGGGTGGTCGTGTCTCATAAAGATTACCATTATGTAAACGTGATACATACGCCAGTCACTGTTGTTCAGTCACTGAGCTGATTACATCTGCGACTCGCAGTGCGAGAGGTGCTTTGATCGATTCCCCCCCCCTCCTCTCTCTCATGTAGCTCCATTCTTTTTCTGTGAGCAACCCAATCCTATTGAAACATCATCAGTCTTAACAACCCTTGCAGATCACAAGGACACTGGTGAGAAATAGTACAGTGTAATGTAAGGACAGCCATCCACTAGAAATAGATTTTTTCTTTTAAACTTATACTGACCTAGATAGGGTCAGCGGGCACCAGCCTACAAAAAGTTAGGTTAGCCGATCAAGGCTTTCCGTAGTTCTATCCGACATAGTCTTGTGGAAGACGAATGAACCCGGATTTGAGACATATACAATGTTTTATTGCTGTTTCTGGTAGATCTGACCCTACTGATCATAAATCAGTCGAGTGCAAAGGTCGCACCCTTGAGGAAATTTTTTTATTGCCGAAATTCAAAATGGCCGCCATCGACACATTTGAGACCATAACGCGGCCTATTTTTTTCTTAGAGTTCTGATTTTGGTGTCATTTCCTATGTTTTCAGGGGCTAGGAATCGATTGAAGCATATATCATAAACATCCAGTAACATTTTACTAGACTTCTCTTCAACTGGCTAAAATAAAGTTGTCGGAATACATTTTTGGTTACAAGAGCCACCAGTTGACTTAGAGATCTCTTATGTACATATCCTCAAATAACTTCTAGAGATGATCGTTCTAAATGCATAGTATTCCATTATAAACAAAACAATTTAAATTTATAATATCATGGGAAACATAAACACTGATAAAATAGCATAAGATTTAGAATGTTTCATAACTATCCATTTATCATGATATACTGTCACTAGTTTCCAGTTACTCAAGAATCTACTCAAAATCCTCATTATCATCATTATTACTGAGATTGCAGTAATTGTTCTCTGGTGTCTGCATTCATCACCACCACAACACGCACATAAGAGGGAGCATGGTAAATGGGCTGAGGCACAACTACATCGGGATGTTGAAGAGGGTTGTGAGAAAGAACATCCACATTCGATCAGCTTCAGCACCTCTACTGGAGCAGGGGACACATCAGATGGTATAGCTATAGATGAAAGCAATTTGGTGCATCATGCGTCCATCCGTAATGGACTGGATTTAAATCTGGTGGATCTGGATTGAGAGCACACCTCTAGATAGCTGCCTGTAAGTGAGCTCTACAGACATGCTTTTCGAATGTTTCTGTAGTCTGTGGAAGAATTTTTATATTCGGTGCTGAGTTGAGCTTGTTGTTAGACATCTTACTGGACCAAACCACATATCAGAGTAATGTCATATTCTCCTCAAGTGGGAATCCATAGCATGCAGCAATGAATTTGATGGCCTCACACACTTCGTTCGGTGTTTGTTCTTCAATGCTGCCCAACTTACTAAGAGTTCTTTAAGATTTCAGAATATTGACAACGGTAGATTTGCCAACAAATCAAAGTCAATGACATTCCTGTATTTGACACATCACTAACATACTCCTGGGTACTGGGCTTGCAAAAGGCAAGGGACATGAACCTGAAGGATGTGCTCTCATATGAGTAGGCAGGGATACCACCACCAGTGTTTGATGCGAGGTCAGGTGAGATGCGCATACCATCATCTAAATCTACTCTGAAGAAAAAGCTGCAAGTTGAGGTGAGTAACCCTACATCATCTCCAGCTGATGGTATAGTTCTAGATGGATGTGCTGTTGTCTGGGTTACTGCCTGGGCAGATCGTGGTGTTGTAGATTTCATTAGAAATGTAGTGACCTACTTTACTGGGTGCCTCCAGACTGCTGACACTCACCTAGTATTGATAGATACTACAGCAAAAGCATCAAGCAGATCACACGAACTGCTCGAACAGGAAAAGATGCCTGCCGTCACCACCAGCTATCTCCTGACACCTCACTACCACCTAATAAGGTGCGCCTCACAGAACCAGAGAACAAGGTCCAGCTTATTTCTGTCATATGTGATTACCTCAGCAATAAACATCATCTGCTGCCACATAATGGAAGGGGACTGGTAGTTACAGGAGCAGAGACAACACCAGTAGAAATATGTAATGGGGACATGGCAGAGAGACCAGATCTTTGCACCACACATGAGGAGGCTGACGTAATTATCATCCAACAAGTTGTTCATATGACTGAGACAGGAAAGAAGACCATCAACGTTACTGAGGTTGATACCGATGTGTTTGTTTTGTTGGCTCACTTTTACGAGTATATGGAAAAAACTGTACCGTACCATCAGCTGGAGATGATGTAGGGTTACTCACCTCACCTTGCAGCTTTTTCTTCAGAGTAGATATTGATGATGGTATGCGCATCTCACCTGACCCCGCATCAAACACTGATGGTGGTATCCCTGCCTACTCATGTGAGAGCACATCCTTCAGGTTAATGTCCCTTGCCTTTTGCAAGCCCAGTACCCACGAGTATGTTAGTGATGTGTCAAATACAGGAATGTCATTGACTTTGATTTGTTGGCAAATCTACCGTGGTCAATATTCTGAAATCTAAAAGAACTTAGTAAGTTGGGCAGCATTGAAGAACAAACACCGAACGAAGTGTGTGAGGCCACCAAATTCATTGCTGCATGCTATGGATTCCCACTTGAGGAGAATATGACATTACTCTGATATGTGGTTTGGTCCAGTAAGATGTCTAACAACAAGCTCAACTCAGCACCGGATATAAAAGTTCTTCAACCGACTACAGAAACATTCGAAAAGCATGTCTGTAGAGCTCATTTACAGGCAGCTATCTAGAGGTGTGCTCTCAATCCGGATCCACCAGATTAAACCATTCCATTATGGATGGACGTATGATGCACCAAGTAAGTTGCTTTCTCATATAGCTGTACCACCTGATGTGTCCCCTGATCCTTACTCCACCACATCTCTCCAGCCTCCAGCCCAAATCCCAGAAGCCACACCTCACCGCATTCAACAACGGCCAAATTCCACACCAACCACGCCCAAATCCCCCCCAACTCCCGTCCATCTTAGCTCCCACGCCTAAATCCCATTCCCAAACGCCCAAATCCCACCCAGCCCTACCTGAATCCTGTCTAGTCCTCATCCAGGCTCCCAACCACGCCCAAATCCCACGCGCAATTACCAGGCACAACCATGGCCAAATCCCTTCCCCCGTACCCAACCCAAATCCCTCGCCCCGCCTCACCCAAATCCCCCTCCCCGCATCTCACGCCCAACCACAAGCTCAGCCACATTCGACTCTCACGCCCAGCCAGTGCCAAATCCTACACCTAGACACGCCCAGTCCCAACCAGTTTTCTAGCCACGCCCATATCCCACATCCAGCCACACTCGAATCCCATCCAGTTCTAGCCATACCAGTATCCCACGTCCAGCCATGCCCAGGCCCAACTAATCCTAGTCACATCCATATCCCACGTCTGATGTCGCCCAAATCCCAACCATTCTTAGCCACACCCATATCCCACGTCCAGCCACGCCCAAATTCCAACCAGTCCTCCAAACCCGTCCGACCCCGGCCGGCTGCGTGTTTTTATCTGCAGATGTAAAGTGGCATTAGCTTTGAGATAATTAGCCACTGGGAAATGTAACAGTGCAGTGCTGATGACAGCATTGCATACCGGGTACTCTGGAATAAATGAGTTGCCACAAATGTTATTCCTGTGTGCACACACATACAGTGTATTTTCTGAGTGAGTGAGTTAGGGAGTGAATGAGTGATGTGAGGTACATGTGTACAGTAAGGCAAGTCTCTTGATACAGGTAATTAACTTGAACTTTCTTCCTTTACTACCATCACCACCAATAAATGTGTTATCATTATCTATATCAAGCATAGACGTATTTTCACAGAATAGCTTAAATTTGTATTACAAAGAACATATAGGTTGTGCCCATCTGTTTTAAAGCTGCGATCATTTCCGTGAAGAATATTACTTTATTAGCGCAGACTTGTTCCAACAGCTGTCCCCATTCCACCAGTAATAGTTATGTGTTGCACTCCCTAATAGAATATTTACTCGTCTGAATGATATTTATAGCATTCTTAAATTGTGTATTTGTACAGAGAATGGATAACATCAATACATGGCTTCTACAAAATATAAATAAAGTAGTAAAGTGACCCCTTCCGTAAGTCATATTTGCATGTCAGACAGTACCATTAATGTTATGATGTTTGTCAATAATTATGTATTGCCATCCAGTTAGTGGATCAACAAGTTGTATTGTCATACCACTGTACCCAACCAATGGATTTCTCAACCCCAGACCCCAGTCTGTATAATGTGATGAGCGTGATATTGCCCCACATAAAGACCTGGTTTAATTTCAGCTTACCCAGACGTGACCGATTAATACATGTTACTTGAACTAGGAAATTGTAGGTGATGCTGATAACTTGGGCTGCTTGAGCTGTCCCCCAACCCCCCAAAAAAAGTTGAAAATGATAGTTGACATGCTTTAACTGTAATATATATGATAAAGTGGAGATTTTTATATTAATAACCTGCATATCATTTGCAGAACAAAGCTACATTGCCAAACATTTATGTACTGTACTTCATGTATGGATAAATGTTGCACATATTACCTGCTATTCCCCTTATGTATTGGGACTAACGGTATAGTTTGTATTAATTGGCTCCACCTCCACAGGGGATATGTCAATCGAGGATCCTCCAGTACATCCCGCTACAAGTGCTGAAGATTGTCCTTCCATCAACGTCCATCCAGATGCTGTTGTACATCATCAGTTGACACCAGCAGACTATGGTAGATATTCACCCATTCCTCCTCCAGGATTGTATAATGATTATATGTAACACATGCAACTTGATGGCAGACTAATTTTGTAAAAGGGACATAAATAGTTGACAGACGTTTCCTCTGGTACGATGTATGATGTCCATGTTATATTACAGAACACATAATGGGATATAGTCATAATATACAAGTGTCATATAGTCTTATATACAAAATATGATAGCATAGCCAATTTGTGATGAGGACATTACAGAGTAGCTGCACTATGAGTTAGGCAGTCTCCCCTGTCCCAGTGATTATGGTGAAGATAATGCTTGTAAACTGTCTCAATGCACTCTCCTTATACTGATGGTGCCCATATTGCACACACAGCAACACTATTGGTTAGGTATGTCACTAAGATCCCAAACTATTTATGACATTACCCTGATGTTAGCATCCATTCCTTCCACCCTGATGGTCAGACTCCCGTGGAAGAGGACAGAGTACCACAGCTGGAGAAGACACTGCATGGTCAAACTCTCCTGGAAGTGAACAGAGATGGACTACCTCAGCTGCAGATAGCATTGCATGGTATGTTGAATGGCTAGTCGTAATGCATATTACACAGTTTAATCACATAAGTGGTGTATACCAGTTAATCTGTACAGTTACTGTAAAAGAATATACTGTAAGCACTACAACAACAACATTCAGCCACGGTGTTATGTAAGTATAATTGTCAAACGAATTTATAAAATGATCTTGTTATACATCGAATTCCAGTAAAAATGAATGTCTGCGAAGAATAGGTATAGGATAATTGTGCAATATCTGAAGTAGAAAAGTATTTATACGTGTATATCCGCGTAGGCGAATATCTTGTGGTATTTTAGCATCCTGCTGTGATAATTAGTATGTAATATATTTGATGCCACCAGATTTTAACCATAATATTCTTTACGTGTGGCATTAGTGACATGCATAGTCCAGGGTACAGTACAGACACTCTTTGTTTGGGTGAGGTTGGTATAAACGTACTATGGGGTGGTACAGATGCTCTAGGGTTGGGTGAGGTTGGCATAAACCGTACAAGCGGGTGGTTCAGCGCTCTCATATACTCCCTATTCATCTTAGAATAGTTACCGCTTAAGAAGAAAAAAACGCGGCACGACAGCTGGGCCGCCTGGTGGTGGTGCCATGTTTACATCTGGAAAGCTGGATGTGGGAGGTATTTCAGTTTTTTGGATATGTGGTATAACATTTAGCACTGCTGATACAATGTACATTGACAATGAATACTGGTAGACTCTGATGGTAGGGCATTCTATCGTAATTAGAGTCTGTCTACGTAGCTACTATAATATATGAAGAAATTGATCACCATCGAAACCCAGGGCCTGTGTCGAATTTATAAATATTATGGCGTGGGTAGTGGACACATCATACAAAATAAATACCTAGAAGGTACGTGGATACTCACAGAACATTACTGCTGGCAATCCAGCATGAAATTATGTACATGTGTTTGGTGCAACATGATTTACAGTCATATACGGTACGATTTTGTTGCAGGGATATATGTATAATTTTGTTAATATGGGATATGCAGTTGAGCCATGCAGATTGAATTATTTGGCCTATAACCCAGTAAAGATATTGTCATTTTATTTTTACCGATAGTTGTAGGGCGTACAATACCAATTCATTTCTCTACTGTCCACCACAAATTGCAAAATACAGAATTAGTAAGGTCAGTTGTGTGTGTGAAGAACTCACTTATTATGTCTTTCACAGGTTTATCAACATGCATTGCAAATGGGGGGGAGGTAAAACAGAGGCTTGCCAGAATAATTAGATTCAATGTGGCTCTAACTCAGTACAATATGAAGTAGACTTGTAACATCAGGTTAACATGCTGGCATAACACCCGAGGTAGATTAAAGAGTGCAGTGTGTACCTTCACCTTTATTTATGTAGTGTTATAGCATATATCTTTTTAAAATAATAACAGTCCAATGTCTTAACCAGGCCTGTTTTTCTTCATTTATGGCATATATATTTCTGTAACATGTGGCCAACATTTTTGTACTGGGACAGCATATGTCCTTTACTTGTACAATAATTTAGCATCACATTTCAGTATTCAGCCAGGTTAAACATTTGAGAATGGAATATTAAATTTTTGTGTTGCTTGTAAGGCAATATGAAAGTCATGGAGTAAATGTCTCTGCTCTGAATTCTTACATTGCCTACTTCTTATATAAACTTAGATTTACTTTGGTAACACATTAAAGTGTTGTCAAATAGGGTGTAGGCTTCACCCCGACTATCTATACACATGGCTACCTTTTTGAAAATACACTTTTAAGTCGACTTATCTTTTTTCAAAAGAAGTGATAACCATACCAAAGATAGCCCTTTTCCTGAAGTTTCTTTTGATATTTACATTTCATAATAAAACCTTTATCTGAATGTTTGGTGAATATTTTGCCACTAATAGTACGGTTGACCCCCACCTCGCCATAATTGTAGCTGAAGAGAGTTCACAGCATCCATAAATTGTTTGATTTTGTTGTTAAAAGCACCATTAGTAGCCACAGAATCTGGTGCTTGAATGTTTTTCCCTTATACTGTAATTATCACCAATCCAGCTGATCAAAGTAAGGCCTTTAGGGGAAGTTAGAGGAAAGTACAGTATAATAGTGACGATACTAAACTCTGTTTAACTTGGCGTAAAATTGCCATCTAACCATCTTCTGTGTTGTGCTGTTATAAGAGATTAGCACTAACTTGGTCTTTGGTGCTAGTCACGAAGAGGTGCTATGGAAAGGATATGGAGCCACAGGCCAGTAGGTTAGTATTGTGGTAGGTGTCATAACTATGCATGGATATTTTTCAAGGGGGTTGGAGAAGTCTTTGTGAAAAGTTATTTATTTCTGTCTTCTTTGAAGAAACAATAGAAGAAACAATAGTTTGGAAATGAAAAAGGAAACAATGAATATTCACAAAACAATATAGCGTAGTTTATGTTGCCTTTGCTGTGGTGCATTCAAAATACAAACGCAGATTTGAATATAAGTTAATACGACCGATAAAAAGGCAGTCTCGAAAATATTGCCTACTTGACTTTTCTTAACATGCGATTTTAACACTCAATCAGTCTTAATTTACTAAAATTAAGGATTAGGATTTTGTCTTGTTTTTTCTTAAAATGTGCAAGTTTAAAGGGTTTGAATGGCACTGAAGTAATTATGGAAGAAAAATAAGGAAATATTCGCAGCGCGAAGTATTCATGACATCCACTTCCGGCGTCTTGGGGCTATAAAAGATGAGCACCTGTGTGAGCGACTCTAGTGGACGAGTTAGCCAGAGGCTGTGTTGTCCACGCTCTCGCATTTTCATTGTGACCCGTAATTTTATAACGGTTAGTAAGGTTAAAATTAATCGTACTCTGTAGTACGATATTGGATTGTGATATAGCTTACGATTAAGTTTTGCTAAGCTCCTCCCAAAATGTGGCACACAGTTGTACACATGGACAACGGGGTTACCGCCCCACCACTATCCCCGTCAACAATAACGGGATTCGGCCCCTCCTCAAAAAGATATTGTTCATACTTATAACTTGTTGCTTCGTAATTTTGTCACTTACTGATTTAGGTTTCACCATTTTTGTCAAAACATGTGTTCCCTATTTCCGTAAAGATATTTCAGATATTGTTGACAAATTTGTTGAGAATGGTGTTCCTCTTAACACAATTTTGCGACATAATATTGAGCCATCAAGGCTTAACTGGGCAATTAAGTCATTAGGAGAACAATATAGTCACAATTCCGGTAAGATAATGTTGTCTGAATTGACCGGGATGGTAATTTCTTCACAATTGCGGTATGAGCTCAACGCGGGTCTAACTTGGCTTATTGTTTATCACTGTTGGTTCCTCACCACTTGGCTTGGCTTTTGGCTTGTCAAAAATGACGTGTTTCAGGTTGTGCTGTTGGTGCTGAGTGTAATCCTGGGTCTCAGTATGCTGAGTTGGCAGCTGGCACTGAGTGCCATCTATTGTGCCCAGCTGCTTCACCCCCTGGAGGCCATAGTTGGGGTGATACAGGTGTGGGAGGTGTGGAATGGGGCTTGGGTGGGGGTGGTGGCGTGGTTTGTGGTCAAACTGTTGGTCAGTGTCTTGGCACTGTACCTGAACCATCGCTACCGCCACCCCACACAGCGGCAGGCCCCACCCCCACACCTGGTGTGATTTACCCCCACCCCACACAGCGGCAGACCCCACCCCCACACCTGGTGTGATTTACCCCCACCCCACACAGCGGCAGGCCCCATCCCCACACCTGGTGTGATTTACCACCACCCCACACAGTGGCAGGCCCCACCCCCACACCTGGTGTGATTTACCCCCACCCCACACAGCGGCAGGCCCCATCCCCACACCTACTGTGATTTACCACCACCCCACACAGCGGCAGGCCCCACCCCCACACCTGGTGTGATTTGATTCATCTTATAAGTTTTTGTTTTACTTTAATGGAATCTACATTTTGTTTTGTCTTTTTGCTTAGTGCTGAGAATTTTCTCTATGGACAGACATTACTCTCTGATGTTATTTGTTAATCTCAGTTTACTCTGTCTTATTGGAGAGACATTTACTTTGATGTTACTTGTTACTCACTTTTTTACCCACTTTGTTACTTTTTTTAATGGTGGTGTGGAGGTAGAGCCCTTGGGTCAAAATGTGCTGTGGTTCAAGTTCCAGAGGTAGCCAGAGGGAGTATACTTTCTGTGCTGAGTTATTTGTTACCTTGTTACCACTTTTGTTACCTTTGTAATGGTGGCGTGGTAGTAGACCTCTTGGGGTCAGAATGCACAGTGGCCTGTGGCTGTGCACTGTGGTTGGAGTCCCACAGGTATTTCTGTCTTGTACACACTACCAGGGGCGTAGGTCAGCCTCCTGTCCTTAAATGTTCTGCACTACAGCAGCCCAGCCTCAGGCCCCTCTGCTCCAAAGGGGAAAAGGGAGATGTTCCCCCAAGCTATAATTTATTAGATCATATAGCCCTGCTAGGTGACAGGAGGGCACTACCCCTCCCGGCATGGCACCACCCCTCGGTCCCGAGTCCGACGTTCTACCACTGAGCCACCCTGCTCCCCCCTGCTCTAAATAGGAAAAAATAGTCTTTGCTCTATTTACCTACAGTTCCTCCTGTGTTGTTACTTTTCTCTGTACAACTTCTTTTATTGGGCAGACTCATTTTGTTTTCTTTCATTATTTTTTATTCTGTGAAATGGGTCCGGCGATTGCAACTGTCTTCTTACAATCTCATGAACTTCAGGAAAGTAATTTTATTTCCATATGCAATATAGATAGCTATCTGATTATTTTAGACTGCAAAAAGTGTGAAGGAAAAAAATACACTTTTGGGTTATTAAAGCTCCCAATTTGCCTGTGGCAGCCTGTTTACTGACGATGCGTTGATTACTGACCATCTTGTCGACGGGACGCGTTAGTGCATCAGACATTCAAATTTATAGGATACCTAATGATCCAGCCTAACCTAACCCATCCTTAGCTAGAGTATCCTAACTGGGACCTTCACCCCCTCACCCCCCTGATTTTAACCACCTAGGATTGCCACTTAACCTAATTTAGACACCCCTCAGATACCTGTCAGTCCAAATCCCAAGCTTGAGTCTTAATAAACCTAATCTGATCTGTCATAACCTAACTTATTCCAACAGCCAATCCAATCCTATCCTAACCTAACCAATCCTTTCCTAATATAACCAGTCCTACCTTAATCAACTGAAATTATCCAAACCAAACATATCAGTTGGGAATTTCAAATTAAGCCCAAAGTAAGACATGCATTTGGAGAGTTTGGCATTGCTGGTACCTTCATGGGGGTGACGGAATGTATGATGTTTATATAAACAAGTCTGTATGTATTTCACAGATGTCATTTAAAAAAATCCCTGTAACTATGGTAATTTAGGAAGTATAACAAGTAACCTGTGAAAGACAAGTTTCAATAGGAAATATGGAAAGGCTGTGGCCTTGTGGGAAAGTATCAATCTTTTTTTCTTATACCCTTAAGGGACAGCCATAGTTTGTGATAATTTTTGTTACTCAATAGTGTTTGTTTTGTGAATGTGCTAAACCAAATATAACTCTGTGGTCACATCACCACTACCTGAATTAGGCCAACAACACACAAGCAGCAACAGTTGGTCAGTGATGATAATAAAACTAGATGGTAAAAGACAGGGCATGTGGAAAGCAAGAAGATTGACAGTCATGTGTACAATAATTACCGTATGTGCAACACCAACACTTAATTACCCAAGCACCACACCAGCAGCCACAGCGGATCAGTTGAACTGTGTCCTGTGGTGGTGAACTTGGTTAGTTAGGTTAGGTGGGGAACCGGTACACTGGTGTGCCATATACTGTACACAACGCCAAAATGTGAGTTACTCCAACACAGCACCAGCAGCCATAGTGTATCTGCTGTATAGACTAAAGACCCGTCCACACTAGGGGTCACGCTCTGTTGCAAGTCATGTTGCCCAATTCGGGTTTTCGTGCCGCGGAGGGTCTGTGCTGCATACTTCGGGCAAATCTGGACGAGGGACATTTCAGGGTGACAGCGCGCTACAGTGCCCTCACAGTAGCTATCTGGCTTCCGTTACCGCCCTTTTTTATCTGCAGTGCGACACAGTGTCAGAAGAAAGTACTGGTATTGAATGGTCAAGGGGCAACGCCCTACATTTTATAGAACTGCTGAAGATGCATCCATGTATCTGGCAGATGAAAAACAAGCAGTACAAGGACAAGGACTTAAGAACTGCAAATTTAAAACAATGTCGAGACATCCATTGCTTCCACCACATCTTGTTTTCATATTCTTTTTCTTTTTGGCACAACATACAGTAGTACCACAATGCTCCACATCACAGTCTCTTGAATTGCTGTAGTGTTGATATCCATCATCATCCTCTTGCAGCTCAGTGGTAACTGGTGTGTGCTGCCGATTGTAGTACTAGTATGGACATCACTGGGATCAGCAACATGAGTTGGCAACATGACGCGGAACAGCACGCGGCATGACCCTAGTGTAGACGGGGCTTAACTGTGCAGTGGTGTAGGTAAAAAAAAAAAAAAAAAAAATGTCAATCACACAGCAAAATGGTCCTGTTGGTTCAGTATCGTCTATATATCTGTAGCCTGACGCCAAAATCCCATAAGGGGTGGCCTTTTTTCTTTGAGTTAGTCGTTTAACGGGGAGGGGCACTAGCCATCCTCCAACCCACTTGGTGACACGTAGGGAACACGTGTGGGTAGGTTATATGGATACCACTCAGCATTGTAAATTGTTTCCTGGCTTACAGGAAACCATTAGGGATGCCACTCAATGTAAAGCCACCTGGAAAGGAAAGAAGAGTAATAAAAAGTAACAGGAAAGATGGGAGAAACAGGATGAGAGGACGACAGACACATAAAGATTGATAAAGGTGAAGGGAGAAGTAAGCGACAGTACATCAGGTGAGTGAATTGAGAATTGAACTGTATCCTATTAAAAAATATAATTTGTTTTCCAGGCGCATAGATCAGATTGAAAGCCACCTTCAGTAAAACCAAGCTGCATTTTTTAAAATCCAAAATGATGCAAAACCAACCAGGATATTTAACGAAGATTTTCTTCATATCTCAGGACATACTGTAATTTGCACTTCTAGAAAATGTTTTATGGTTAATATTACACATAATTAAATCATTAGTTAAGTACCTCAGCAGAATGTTAATTTAGGGTTACTGTTGTTGTTTGAGGCCAGTATCTTTGAGAAATTTTCTGGACATTTCTCTTGGCAGATGCCAGTGTGATCCAGCAGTATACTACACACTCACACCAGTGACCTCAACCAAGACACAGGCATTAAGGAGTAGTGGTAAACATTACCAGTAGCTTCCAGAATAAAAAATGAAAACATTCTGATGTTGAAAAGTTTAAGGCTTCATCATCCATTAGATGTATGCTATTCTGAAATAATATCTTAATTCCAGTGGCCATTAGGTGGATATTATTCTGAAATAATATCGTAATTCCAGTGTCCATTAGGTGGATATTATTCTGAAATAATATCTTAATTCCAGTGTCCATTAGGTGGATGTTATTCTGAAATAGTATATTAATTCCAGTGTCTATGAGATGGATGTTATCCTGAAATAATATATTAATTCCAGTGTCCATTATTAGATGGATGTTATTCTGAAATAATATGTTAATTCCAGTGTCCAGAAGATGGATGTTATTCTGAAACAATATATTAATTCCAGTGTCCATTAGGTGGATGTTATTCTGAAATAATACCCTTAGTGGTTAGCATAATTTCTTATACAGTATAGCTAGTGTGAACCATATTTGGAATTTAAATGTTCTTTTTTCTTGCATGCACCTGTTAAACCTAAATACATAATTATATGATCATTTATTGACATTGTCAAATTATGTTTTCAGAGGCGTAGGTTATCTAACAGTAGAGGAAGTGACATTTAATACATTCTCAGCGTAAAGCATAATGTCATTCAGCCAGCCAACAAGCAAGGATGCCACCTGCTCTACTGCTGTCAAAAGTCATTCTGGTGTGTAAACTTGCTGTCAGTATGCCTCATCATTAGTTCAGATGATATATGAAAAAAAAATTATAAATTCTCAGAAATAACCTCATTAATAATTAATTGTATGTTGATCTCAATTACTCCCTGATGTCTAAGGCTTCAGAGGAACCTTAAGTTTTTTAAAATTTGTCGCAATAGACCAGAGATACACTTATAATGAAAATATCTTGCAAAGCAGGTTTTGAGGAATCAAGCTCCAAAGTACAGCTTTTTCATACACATTCAAGACTGTTGTACAGAAATGTCTATTTTAAAAACATTTAGAGATTTTCATTTTGCTTCTGTTGCTTCTTGCAATTTAAAAATCAGTTTACAAATATTAGTTCTGATAATTCAGTTGGAACTGTTTGATGACATTTTCTTGTTGCAGTGAGTGACCATAACAAGTCATAAATACTGTACTTTAAAGACATTATGCCCACAGAAATCTACAAATCTCTGAACTAATTTTTGAAGTTCCTTTACACTATTGGCAAGCAACACAGCATCATCTGCACGCATCTTATTTAAGTTAGTACCATTCACTGTTCAATATCAGTCCCATCCCTCACTCCATGACTCAAGTTTTAGCCTCACTCATAACATCTTTCACACACACAATAAATAGTCATGGTGACAACACTCACTCCAACACTGATATTGAAATACTGTACCTACCCAGACAGCCACCTACTTCTACTCATGCTTTGTCACCATCGTAGAAGACGAAAATTAGATCATTCAACAGCTTTCCATTCATGCAACACAATAGCTTGTACAGTTGTCCACAGTCACCTTGTTTACCCTGCCATACAGTTTTTTTCCTGGTCCATTAATGCCATGAAATGTGTATGTACAGTCTTTCTGACGTTCATTGTCCCTGCAAATATTTGATCCACACATCCACATCCACGCCTAAGACTTCATATTCATCACTAACCACTTAGGATTAGAATTGGGAGCAAATGGCTTTGGAAAACTAGTGGAGTGCATACAGAGAGTGTTTGGTTGGGAATTAAGTTGTGTATGGTGTAGTGAGGGTGGCATCCATCTATCCATCATCCAACCCATTTTTTTGACTCTTCAGGAGTGTAAGGGCCTGGGGCCAGGCAACTTATTCTCATCATTAAGCACAAGAGCGACCAGTTGCTCTTCCCAGAGTGGGATTTTGTGAGTAAGAAACTCCAACTAGCCCACAGATGTAAGCACTGATGAGCCACATCCAACTGGAGTACCTTAACCACTAGACCACTAGGCATCATAAAGAAAAAATGAGAGAGAGAGAGAGAGAGCAATTGTTGGGTTGGACCGAAACATGATACATGTACACATGCCAATGCTGTTCTGATAACAGGTTGTTGTTAGACACTCAGTGTTTTCTAAATATGTGAAAGATGAAGTAGTTTACTGGAATCATCATCATGAATTTGACAATATGGATTTTTTATTTAATAGAGTAGACTCGGCGTCCCAAGTATGAGCCTGAAGGGAGATCAGAATCATGCTCTGACCGTCCTGCTGTGTCTACAAATTGACAAACCAGGGCTTTGTTCACCCCCGCGGATCATTTTAGCTTTGTCAGCATATCAGCGAAGTGGTGCTTGTTAGGCCAGGGTGAGCAGCAGCGATTACTCCCGTCACACCATCTGCTGTAGAAACAAAAGCAGTCAAAATACTGTATGTTATGTATGGTGTTGACTAACAATGATTGCTGAGTTGTAGTAAATGACAACACCGTTATGGACTCTGTTGTCCACGTTAAACTGCCTCCTACAGAACTTCTGTCATGTCTGAAAAATAGTGTGAAATTCTAGTTTTGGGCCTGTACGTGGTGTTGACAATAACCTTGTTTTTCTTATCTCTTTTGCTAAGAGCCTCTAATGCTTTCATTTTACGGTAAATAAAACTAAATATCACCTAGAGAATCTACCAAAACATAAGTTTCAGCAGTGATGAATGATTTTCCATTTGTGACGAAAGCTTATGTTATGAAGGCAGCTTTGTCTTGGTATCTTTTCACATCCCAGTATGATTGTTTTGCTGGCATGTGGACTGATAGTGGAACAACCATGATTGCTAAACAGAAGGCAAACAATGCATTTACCACTGGTGATGATAGCTTGCTAGGGTAATGTGAATGAATCCCAGGACAGGATGTGGATGATTAAAATAAGTAAGCATAATCTGTATCACTAAAATTGTTTGCATTGGATATCACTGCATTTAAATTCTCATAGTATTATTTGTAATTTATTGGAAGTAATAAGTTAGTTGTTTACTCTCAGATCTTGTGAACTTGTAACCGAGCTTCAGGTCCAAACAACTTGATGTTGTTGCCTTAGACTCATCTGAATGTGATTGTGGTGAACTAGGCTGAAGTTGCCTTTCTCCTGCAGTCTGTCATCGTCTTGTCAGGGGATAGGAAGAGAGTCAAGGGACATTTGTTCAATCCATGTTGGTGGCAGCACATGAAGGCATATCTCTCAGCAGCCCGAAGGGGCACTATATATGGGAATGGCTGCTATGTCTTCCCCAAATTTATATTACTAGCTTACACACTGGTAAGGACTAAGATGATAAAGTATCTGAAACAATGTTTTCTCCTCAAATATACAGTATACTGGGTAATCAGCCCAGTGCAGATATGATATTGGAATAATTATACCAGCAGTTGTAATGTTGTTTTTGGAGATACAACACTTTAAGTCCCTTAGTCTCTATCCCTGCACCTGAAGAGACTGCAAGTCATGCCATAACTTCTCCCCAGTAAAGTTTATCCCAATAAGTTTTTTTTTTTTCCAATGCGAGTATAATTCTTTCATGATGATTATTCCAGAAAAAAGTGTTAACAAAGAGTGTAAAAAGGTGAAGTTAAAGGAAGACTGAGGAGAGGAAAATATGAATGTGGTGGAGTTACCATGGAGGAATGTTTGAGAGAAGGTGGCATGATGGAATGGTGATGTGATGTGATAGTCTTGGTGGTATTGGAGGAGTGTATGAGAAGTGGCATGATGGAATGGTGATGTTCTGTGATAGTCTTGGTGGTATTGGAGGAGTGTATGAAAAGTGGTATGAAGTGGCATGATGGAATGGTGATGTGCTGTGATAGTCTTGGTGGTATTGGAGGAGTGTATGAGAAGTGGCATGATGGAATGGTGATGTGCTGTGATAGCCTTGGTGGTATTGGAGGAGTGTATGAGAAGTGGCATGATGGAATGGTGATGTGTTGTGATAGCCTTGGTGGTATTGGAGGAGTGTATGAGAAGTGGCATGATGGAATGGTGATGTGTTGTGATAGTCTTGGTGGTATTGGAGGAGTGTATCAGAAGTGGCATGATGGAATGGTGATGTGCTGTGATAGCCTTGGTGGTATTGGAGGAGTGTATGAAAAGTGGCATGATGGAATGGTGATGTATTATGACAGCCTTGTTGGTATTGGAGGAGTGTATGAGAAGTGGCATGATGGAATGGTGATGTGCTGCGATAGCCTTGGTGGTATTGGAGGAGTGTATGAAAAGTGGCATGATGGAATGGTGATGTGCTGTGATAGCCTTGGTGGTATTGGAGGAGTGTATGAAAAGTGGTACGAAGTGATGGAATGGTGATGTGATAGCCTTGGTGGTATTGGAGGAGTGTATGAGAAGTGGCATGATGGAATGGTGATGTGTTGTGATAGCCTTGGTGGTATTGGAGGAGTGTATGAGAAGTGGCATGATGGAATGGTGATGTGCTGTGATAGCCTTGGTGGTATTGGAGGAGTGTATGAGAAGTGGTATGATGGAATGGTGATGTGCTGTGATAGTCCTGGTGGTATTGGAGGAGTGTATGAAAAGTGGCATGATGGAATGGTGATGTGATAGCCTTGGTGGTATTGGAGGAGTGTATGAAAAGTGGCATGATGGAATGGTGATGTGATAGCCTTGGTGGTATTGGAGGAGTGTATGAAAAGTGGTACGAAGTGGCATGATGGAATGGTGATGTGATAGCCTTGGTGGTATTGGAGGAGTGCATGAGGGACGGTGGCTTGAATTGGCATGATGTTGTGATAGTCTTGACAGTAATTTTGTTTAAGCTGTCTTGCATGAACTATGGGTTAGGCATCTGGCATTAGAAAGAAAGGTAGATATCCTTAGTAAACACTGAATGTACAGCAGTTCATCCATATAAATCAGGGGTGTGCTCAGAATAGCACACCTTTTTACATAGCTACTACTAGTATAGGAACTGTGAATTGGGAGAAACTAGCATATCAGCTTTTTAGGTGGCTAGCAGTGGAGATTTATAGCATAAAAGGCAACATATAAGTGAATTGCTGTATGGCATAATAAGCTTACTCTTTATACACAGGCCTGTGAAAATCATCCATTTGGTGAACAAGGGACCATTGAGGAAGGCATGTTGCAGATAGGCCAGGACAAGGTGCAGTTGGAGTGTGGTGTCACTAGGCGAGTTTGTACTGTACTTTCTTTCCGTTTACTAGTAGGTAAAAGAATTTAATGCCTACAATGTTTTGTTTGTGTACAGTGCCTAAATTAGGGTTCCTTTTCTCCTAATCACTGTGGTCAAAATCACATTGATGTTGGTTAACTACATCACCCAGACACTTAAAATACCCTTGGAGTGAACACTGCCACTCATCTAGACTTAACCAGTGCAACTTGCATGTCAGCTGCTTCTGAATCTGTTCATCCCTAGTTAATTGTAGAATGTGGATTCATAATTTGGGGAAAATTTCTTTCGGAGAAATATGGTCATTCTGTGGAGGTTGTTTTGTGTATTGTGACAAAAAATGAAAGAGGAAAATTCTTTTGAACATTTGCTCAAAACGAGAAGCTTCCGTCTGTCCTGTGTTGTGAGTCAACATCATAAACATGTGTAGTAAGACTTTGTAACACTGAGGAGTTTGTAATGGTGCTTGAGTTGTTAGGTATAGTGCCAGTGCCATGGAGTCCGTCAGCCGGGGGACCTGCCTGGCTATTTATACCCCTTAACTCCCCTTAATTTCCTCCTCATCCACCAAACAGAGGATGGTGGACTGCAGGATGATGACAGTAAGAGGTTTGTTTGTATTCTTTCTCTTTTCATACATTCTTGGTCTCTCATTTTCACACACTTCTTGCACTCTCATTTTCACACCCTTTTCTTGCTTTCTCAAAGTTCATCTCCATACACACCATCTCTCTCTCTCTCTCTCTCTCTCTCTCTCTCTCTCTCCCTTCACAGGTTTTGGTCTCTCCAAATTTCTTTCTACGCACACTGTCAATTTTTTACTAATACAGTACTCAGAACAGTAATAATAATATAAGGCCTAACGCCTCATGAGCTGTATAAGGATGTTTAAGCAAGATCTATAACCCATAACCACCCTGGGAGCCAAAGACTAAATCAGACACACACAGGAACTTTTCAATTTAAAGCTCTATGTAACTACAGCTTCCAATTAGAGTTCTGTCTCTCAGCCACAATAAATCACAATAAGACTGGTGTTAGGGAGCATAAGGGTAAGGGTTATAAATCTTCCAATAGATACACAGATACGATCAAGTTTCGTAAATTATAGACATAGGCTAAAATTCTGCTCTCTCCATTCTCTCCTCTCTCTCCTCTCTTTCTCCTCTCTCTTTTTCTGGCTGAGGTGAGGAAGTTGCAACTTCCTTGTGCTTTCCTTACACTGTTGGCTGGGGTCACGAAGATGCAACTTCCTTGTGTTTTCTTTACATTGTTGGCTGGGCTGGGGAAGGTGCAACTTCCTTGTGCTTTCTTTACACTGTTGGCTGGGGTGACGGAGATGCAGCTTCCTTGTGCTTTCTTAATTGTGCTTACTCAATGCAATGTTTATGTGACATACAGGCGTAATATAGATATAGATAGATAGGTACCGGTAGATATATAATGTATTACCTGTGATGTACTCCTTTGACTGTAGAATCTGTAAGAAAAGAGGTATTATTTAACCTGTAATAAAAATAGCTGTTAATAACCTGTAATAAAATTGTAATATTAATAACAGAAAGACTCATTCACACAGATGTGCAGGGGTGGATGCCGTGGCTAGTTCCAGCTGCACCTCCACCAGGGTGTCTGGCCCAGTCACTCACCCCAGGCATCAAGATGGAGCCCAGTGAGTGGAGGATGTGGCAGCAGCAGCCAGCACGCCCTCCAATCATCAAGTCCGCCACAGCAGTGAGGGTGGTGGTGGTGGTGGTAGGGTGCAGTGTGTGTGTGGGGCAAGACATTAGTTTCCAGACACACTGCACCCTACCACCACCAACACCACCACAACCACTGAGGGTGGTGGTGGTGCTGATGGTGGGAGTGTGTTGTGTACACATGTATGTATGTATGCATGTTTGTGGCATAACTAAGTCTCTACACACACACATACATACATAACACACTCCCACCACCACCACCACCATCCTGGCTGGTGTGAGGGACTAGTATGACACCTGATGCAAGTGTAGGTGGAGGGGGGGGGGGACCCACTGGAGCTGGCCAGGTGGGGGAAGGGAAAGGCGGTAAAGCTGGGAGGAGGTGAGAGAAGCAATGAGCTGGGGCCAATATAGGGAAACAGTGAAGAGAGAACCTGTATTTTTACACAGGAAAAATCATCAGAGAAATTACCAGTAAGCCGGGAATCGAACCCAGGACTCTCAGGTGAGAGCCAGGCAGCATACCACTACACTGCGACCTGGTCGTGGTGTAGTGGTATGCTGCCGGGCTCTCGCCTGAGAGTCCTGGGTTCGATTCACGGCATATTGGTAATTTCTCTGATGATAGGGAAACAGGTTGCCCCACCGGCAGGCCAACCCATAAAATCCCGACTGGGGATTGGTAATCTGGCCCTATCTAAACCCCTGCCCTGCCCTGCCCTGCCCTCCCCTCCCCCCCTCCCAGCCCTTTCCCTTCCCCCACCAACCCTGCACATCATGGCTTATATTCCCACTGGTTAAGGACACTCCCTACCACCTCCCTCTTGCTAAATTACTTATACATATTGACACCTAAGTATTTCTAGGTGTAATAGGCAAAATATATTTGAGTAGTGGTGCCAGTGAGACCCTTAACCAATGAGAATACAAGCCACACATACACACACACACACACACACACAGAAGGAAAGTGGGAAGATAGAGGGAAGGTTTGTGGGCTGCCACTCCTGGGGTGCTGCGTCGGCCCACATCGTAAAGGGATATGAGAGGTTGAGAGAGGGAGGAAGAAGGTAAGGATAAAGGAGGGAAGGACAGAGGGAGAGGATGAAGTCAGCAGCCACCCAAAATGAGAAACTGTCAGTATAAATATTGAAAAAAGTGGAAGTGATTCTAAACCTAACAAAAATAAAGTCCTGCCTACTTACCCCTTCAGCCTCAGTGTCATTTTGTTTTAAATTCTTTCTGTCCATTTAATTCTGGTTTGGGGATACTTCTCAGCCTGCAGGAGTCTATCAAGATAAAGAATTTATGAACCGACCTATTATAGTCTCCCAAAGTTAAATCATCTAGTGGCACCTGAAAATAAGGCTGTAAGTTGAAGGGGTAACTGAGGCCTAATACGCTGTATAAATTGGTAAGAAAGTGTTAAAACCTCCACAAAGGCACTCGGAATATTACCTAAAGTCCTATGGTTTGACTTGTGACGTGACTCAGAGGAGATTGGGGAATGCTGGAGAGAGGAGGGAAAAAAAGAATAACAGGGAGAGAGAAAAAGAGAATGTACGAGAATGAAGCCGTTGGGAGAATGACAAGGTGAAGATGTCTGGTGGTGTACTAGAGCTCTTGGGTCAGAATGAACTGTGACTTACATGATATAGTTCAAAGCCTAGAGGAGACTGGAGCCTTTTTAATCACATAAAATGCTACCGGGGGTCATAGGTTAGTCTCCTACCCTTAGACCTTAACCCACATAACATTATGATTTGAATGAGGTAATTCAGGACTGACAGTTGTTTATACCACCTTACCAGCCTAACTATACACCTATACTGTAACTTGGCCTAAAACTGCCGTCATTCCATCTTGAATGCTCAGTTGCAGCAGGAGATTAACACAAGAATATGAGTCTAATCATGAAGTACTGTGGAAAAAATTTGGGGCCATAGCATTGTCTTTTTCTTCCACTGAGGTATGTGAAATAAGCTGGAGGAGGACAAAAATCTGGCCAAGTAAAGGTGAGAGAACTACAACTCGGACATCCCATCCTACTCACTCGTTGCTGCCCATCCCACACACACTTTTCCTCCCTCACCTCTGAACCTGCACATTACTGGCCTACCTACAACACTCATCTCCACAGGACATATTCTATTCCCTTATCTCCATATCATTATCTTCCCTCATCTCTCCATATCATTATCTTCCCTTATCTCTCCTTATCATTCTTCTCATCCCTGATGATGGAACAATACAGAGTTAAATAATGGATGGACAACCTAACCTCGGTATATACTTTCCCTGGTACAGCCCACCTTCCACAGCCTAGTCTCAGCCACCTACACTCCTGGTGGGGCAGTAAAGGACTGGATGGATGGCAGCAAGAATAAAACAAAACTCATGTCCTTAATAGCCTAGCATTCTGATGGGGTAATAAAGGGTTTGATTGTAGAGGGAGAGCCTAACCTCAGCCCCCTACACTCCTGATGGGGCAGATGATGGATGAACAGTAGAAAACTAAAATAAAAATGACATTCCCAGGCTGAAGGGGTTAATGGCTATCCCTAACCTTATCTACAGCCATAAACTGTGATAAGTAAATCCTCAAAAATCTTTATCCGACATCTGCACAGAAGCAAGTGACACCTAAGATGGGTGCTCAACCTTTTTAGCAAAATGGCCTGACTTTATACTCGGACTTGGTAACTTTATATTCAAACAGGCTTAACAAGCTGCACTCTTCCTCTGTCAACTTTATATATAAAACTATTTAAAGGGACTGAATAGGGAGGCTGCCAGAGATCAAGCAGCGTGAAGAGTTGTCATTAGGTGACCAAGGGTGACGCGCGCAAGCACGCTGGAGCCTTTCTTAACAATGTGAAAGGTGCTGGAGAGAGACGATTCCTCATGGGGGTATGTATAAAATCATGCAGTTCTTATGCCTGGTTATATGAATGACACTATTCCCTCTCTATTTCTTTAAAGATAATTGGCGGACTGTTGATGGAGGACAACTTCAGCCTCAAATTCACTGGGTTTATGTTCAAATAAGCCTGGGGTCACAACAACGACAACACTGATATTACTGATTAAAACGTATCAGTGTCTCAAAGCCAATGAGTAATGGAGCAATTTTCACTTAAAGGAGGTTCCAGTATATTCTGCCAATGGGTCCAATGGGACTAGTTGAGCACCCCTATTGTAAGTCATCTTATTCTGCATTAAACAGTTACTGAATGCTAACGGTTATGACGTTCCTTTTCAGGTGGCTTTACATTGAGTGACAGGCTTAGTGGTTTCCTGTAAGCCAGGGAACCATTTACAATGCTGGGTGGTAACCATAAAACCAAATCACATGTGTTCCCTACGTGTAACAAGTGGGTTGGCGGAGGGTTAGTGCCCCTCCTTGTAAAACTAACTCAAAGAGAAATGACCACCTCTTACGGTATTATGGCGTCTGGCTATTGATAGACAGATAGGTGATTATATGGTACTTTAAGTTTACTCAGCAATACAATAAATAATACAAAACATTAAGCTGCTTCCACAGTCCCAGGTGTTAAGACGCTGATAAGAAAACCTTCACTTCTGTGTCTAGGCATCAAGTTACCATTACGGAAGATAGTATGATGAATTCTCAGTGAAATCCATACCTCTTCAAAGAGGCTTTGAATAGTGATGTACACTATAACTATTGCCATTAACATTAACAAAAGATTATCTTGGAATTCTTTGTAAGCTGCAAACTCTCCAATGAGGTTTGGTTTATTGGTAAGTACAAGAACTATTAATATGAGAATTACTGTAAAAGTTTAACACAAAATCTGTTGAAAGCTCCATACATCTCTAATGAACCTTACTAGACTGGTGGTCACACAGATCACTAAGACAAAAATTTGAAGAAAATGTATGATGAAATCCGCAGTGCGTTTTCTAGCTCACGGATGGAGCTTACTGGGGTAAATTTGTTTACCTTTTCCTTCACTGAGATAAAAACAAAAAATAAATAAATAAATAAAATAGACTGTGGAAGCAACCCTCAACCCTATGGATCTGGATGACATTCTTTTTCACTTATTCTTGCCACTAAGAGCTTATCATAGGCAGATTAGGAAAGGCCTGCGGTACTAAAGGGCTATATCAAGGCTGTATAAGGCCTGCGGTACTAAAGGGCTCTATCAAGGCCGTATCTAAGGCCTGTGGTACTAAAGGGCTCTATCAAGGCTGTATAAGGCCTGCGGTACTAAGGGCTCTATCAAGGCTGTATAAGGCCTGCGGTACTAAAGGGCTCAGTCAAGGCTGTATCTAAGGCCTGTGGTACTAAAGGGCTCTATCAAGGCTGTATAAGGCATGTGGTACTAAAGGGCTCTATCAAGGCTGTATCTAAGGCCTCTATCAAGGCTGTATCTAAGGCCTGTGGTACTAAAGGGCTCATCAAAGGCTGTATCTAAGGCCTGTGGTACTAAAGGGCTCTATCAAGGCTGTATCTAAGGCCTGTGGTACTAAAGGGCTCTATCAAGGATGTATATTAGGCCTGTGGTACTAAAGGGCTCAATCAAAGCTGTATCTACTAAAGGTCATCAAGGCTGTATTAGGCCTGTGGTACTAAAGGGCTCTATCAAGGCTGTGTATTAGGCCTGTGGTACTAAAGGACTCAATCAAGGCTGTATCTAAGGCCTGTGGTACTAAAGGGCTCTATCAAGGCTGTATCTAAGGCCTGTGGTACTAAAGGGCTCTATCAAGGCTGTATCTAAGGCCTGTGGTACTAAAGGGCTCTATCAAGGCTGTATCTAAGGCCTGTGGTACTAAAGGGCTCTATCAAGGCTGTATCTAAGGCCTGTGGTACTAAAGGGCTCTATCAAGGCTGTGTATTAGGCCTGTGGTACTAAAGGACTCAATCAAGGCTGTATCTATGGCCTGTGGTACTAAAGGGCTCAATCAAGGCTGTATCTAAGGCCTGTGGTACTAAAGGGCTCTATCAAGGCTGTATCTAAGGCCTGTGGTACTAAAGGGCTCTATCAAGGCTGTATCTAAGGCCTGTGGTACTAAAAGGCTCTATCAAGGCTGTATCTAAGGCCTGTGGTACTAAAGGGCTCTATCAAGGCTGTATCTAAGGCCTGCGGTACTAAAGGGCTCATCAAAGGCTCTTTCTAACTCATATATACCTGGTTTTATCTGAAGGAACTGGGTCAGTCTCACTCCTTTCATTGTAAGTGGTGGTTGTGTGCAATCTGAACTTTAGTTATGGGGTAGAAATGAGTCTCCTTGGTTGCTAGTCAAATTTATCCTCCAATCTGTCTACACCTGGCCATCAACAGAGCTAAAAAGAGGGTATGAGTCCTGGGCAACTGAAAACACGCTAATAACACTGAAAAAAAGCCTGCCCTATGCTGAATAAAGGAAGTGCAGGGATGGCGGGAGTAAAATGAAAGAAAAACTAAGCAAGTTCGTATAGGAAGCTGCCTAACACCTTTTTCTAAGTGAGTTAATGCTGTTCATTACACCTTACTGTCAACCAAAGGCAAACTAATAATACTGAGAAAGGCCTGTCCTGGACTGAATAAAAGAAGCGCAGCGATGGCAGGAATAAAATGAAAAAAAAAAAAAAAATGCAAGCAGCTCCATATTCTTGTTGGCTGAAGGAGCTCCCAAACACCTTTTTCTAAGCAATTTATTTTGTTCATGACACCTTACTGTCCGTTTCTGTGTTACAAAATCCATCCACTATGGCCATACTCTGCATAATGTGAAAAGGGATATTAACCAGCCACATCCAGAAATAAATAAGGAAGAGGTGTTAAGAGGTTCAATAAATCACTAAGGAAGAGGTGTTAGGAGGTTCAATAAGTCAATAAGGAAGAGGTGTTAGGAGGTTCAATAAATCACTAAGGAAGAGGTGTTAGGAGGTTCAATAAATCACTAAGGAAGTGGTGTTAGGAGGTTCAATAAATCACTAAGGAAGAGGTGTTAGGAGGTTCAATAAATCACTAAGGAAGTGGTGTTAGGAGGTTCAGTAAATCACTAAGGAAGAGGTGTTAGGAGGTTCAATAAATCACTAAGGAAGAGGTGTTAGGGAGCCTCCTTACCCAACAAGAATACAAGCCAGAGTCATTGGGTTAAAACTTAATATTAAAACAACAACAATTAGGGTCGTACCTGTATGCCACATCAACACAGCATAAACATGAGCTGAAACGTGGCCACATATTACAGTACATGTTGACCCCATAACAACATACTAATAATACTGAAATAATAATAATGCACTCACTTTAACCCAAACAATGAATGGCTACTGAATCTAAGCATCGATCAATGATGGTATGCTTTTTAAGGGGTTACATAAACTATACAAAGTTACATTTCACAAACACTCAAGTCCTCATTATAACACAGGGACAGGTTCAGATATATTATACCTTTGTGCATGTAACTGACTAGGTTTTGTAAATAATGGGAAAACTGGAAAAAATATTGTAACTTTGTGCATGAAACTGGCTAGATATTTTAAATTAGGGGGAGGGGGAAGGCCAGAGGTTGATGGAGGGAGGAGGAGAAAGGGTGTGGGTGGGAAGGAGGAGAAGGGGTGTGGGTGGGATGGAGGAGGAGAAGGGGTGTAGGAGGGAGGGAGGAGAAGGGGTGTGGGTGGGAGGGAGGAGGAGAAGGGGTGTGGGTGGGAGGGAGGAGGAGAAGGGGTGTAGGTGGGAGGGAGGAGGACAAGGGGTGTGGGTGGGAGGGAGGAGGAGAAGGGGTGTGGGTGGGAGGGAGGAGAAGGGGTGTGGGTGGGAGGGAGGGGGGAGAGGAGAGAGAGGGGGGGAAGGAACTGGCCATAATATTGTAACTGACTAGATATTATAAATTATGGAAAACTGGCCAGAATATTGTAACTTTGTGCATGTAAATGGCTGGATATTGTAAATTAGGGGGAGGGAGGAGGGCCAGAGGTGGGAGGGGGAAGGAGGTAAGGAAACTCACCAAAATATTGTAACTTTATCCACACAACTGTTACTGTAAATATCGTAAGTCAAGCATATGATGAAAAATATCAGATAAATATAAAATTTTCCATATATCTGGTAGGCTGATTTTCTGGAAACTGTCAAACAGGTTTTATAAGTAGCAATGGATTCCGAAAAGGCAATATTTTTCAAAATAAATGTGGGCTTAATGGTAGAAAAAGTATATTATAAAGATAGGGGGGCTTAATTAATATTTATCCATCTAAAAATATGTTTTATAATCATCATCATCATCATCCGGACCTCCTTTCACACCCTAGGGCGGGGTGAGGAGTAGCAGCGTCCAAACAGCCAAAGTTTGTCCAATTCAGTGGGTCACGTTTCCATTCCCTCATCATTCAAGCCCATGGAATCTTGGCTCCAGCTGATGGGCCAAAAGGTTTCACCATGTCCTATTGCTTCATATCTACCTGTCTTTTTAATGTAAGGAAGAAGGAACCAAAGGCCAGGGGTCTGCAAATTACTCCCACCAAGAAGAAAAACAAAAACATGATAACAGAGCCAAATTCAAGGTCCATTCATTACGAGATGCCTGGACACACTGCGTTTAAACGACTGTAGATTGTAGGCAGTAGGAAAAACAGACAGAGGGAGGACCTGGAGCGGTGGCGTCTTCGTTATGGGTCCATCCCCCAGAGGCTGTCGAAGCGGAGGAGGAGGAGGAGGAGGAGGACAGCATGGAGGCCAAACCTCCGCAATCCTCCCCCCCGGCCCCTCACGGGGCCCGAGAACCTGGGAGTGGTTTCGGTCGCCCGGGCAAGTACCACATCTCTCAACACAACACACATCAACACCGTTTTTTCTACACCGAGAAATGACACTCCGGCGGTCATTTCTCGAAGACTTCTTCAAGTCGGTGACATTAAGAGCAATCCAGGACCCATTAACAAATACACATGTCCAACATGAACAAAACCCATCACTTAGTCGACAAACAAAGGATACAATTTAGTGCAATTCTTGGAAGAACTGGACCCATTTCATCTGCACAACACTTGCATCCAGAGGACATTACACAAACACCTGCACCTGCTCCTTATGCTCCTTCCCTCAACCCTCAAAATCCCCCACCAGCCCCTCTCCTATTTCCTCCACACCTCAACCTAACCCATCGATCCTTCCCACATCATCTAATCCCCCAACCCCTCCCATTCCATCCCAGTCTAATTCACCCCAACCCTTATCTCTGTCATAACCTTCTCCTACCCCTTCTCCTCCACCCACACCCCCACCTCCCTCCCGTGCTGCACCACCCACTACACATCACACACGCAACGTAACATTCTTCAAATAAACACAGATGGCATAAACACCAAAAAACAAGAACTCACACAATTCATCAAACAACAAAACATACACATTGCCATCTTACAAGAAACAAAACTACCACAACACAAAAAACATCTACATTTCATAATTTCACCACCAATAGACAAGACCAAGACCGGGCCAACGGCGGTGGCGGTGGACTCATCACCCTGGTACACCAATCCATCAACTTTTCAGATACCAGTTCACAGACATAGTCACTTCTCCCCCCACATGACACCACAACAGAAATACGATAAATTAAAATACACACTGGCAACAAATCACATACAACAATCGCCAACACATACATTCCCCCCCCCCTAGTCATCCCCCACAGTACCACACAATTACTCTCCACAAATACACCACATCACTAACATACCCAACATCATCCTAGGTGGTGATTTCAGCGCCAAGGCATCGGCCTGGCATGTCAACAACTCTGACACAGACAGAGGGCTGGTACTACAATCCCAAACAGATAATCTTTTCATCCCCAACAATCTCCATCAACATACAAATATCCCACACCAAGCCCTCTTCCTCCCATCATCCCCAGATATCACCTTTTGCTCCCCAAACCTCGTCCCCACAACATCCTGGAGAGTGGCCAAAACCCTTGGCTCTGATCACCTCCCAGTCATCATCACTACCAAAACCAGAATCACCGCAGCTGGCCAGACACACATACACTAATTATAACAGAGCCAACTGGAAGGCCTTCACAACTGACACAGAACATTTCGAAACATTAAACAGTACATCCATCACAAACATCAACACCGCTGTGCACACGTTCAATATACTCAAAATGCATACAAAAGACACATTCCTAGTGGCAACAGAAAGAGATACAATCCCAACTTCACACCAGAAATTCAAGGCCTCATCAGTCAACGGGACACAC
The DNA here is from genome assembly GCF_032717465.1 of Coenobita brevimanus. NCBI lineage: Eukaryota > Metazoa > Arthropoda > Malacostraca > Decapoda > Coenobitidae > Coenobita > Coenobita brevimanus. The sequence continues at coordinate 64,159,794 of NC_137054.1, forward strand.
TACAACACTCCCCAACATCCCATACACAAGGCACCGTACAACAAACACAAGAATTCAACACTCAGATAACAATAAAATATCATAGCAGCAAACACTGAATTCGAATAATCATCTCCAGAATCGGTAGGGAGGCGGCCTACAGTCCTAATGGGCCCAGGTTCAAATCCCGGCTGGGGCAGGGAACAGTTTAGGATTTGAATTTAATAAAAAGTAGACTTTTCTGATCTACCAGATGACCCACCGACATGTCATAAAGTACCCCCAGCTAATACCAGTACACCAGTCCTGTCTGAGACAGCCCTGGCATGAATTCAATATGGATGGTGGGTGTTAGCGCCGAAGTAGTGACATGTGGAGATGTAGGAGGACTACTGGGCCCCAAGGAGGACTACTGGGACTTGGAGATAGGTCCTAAAGCTTTTGCCCAGTCATACATGTTAAAAAAAAAGAAGAAGCAAACTCTACAAAACACTAAACAGCATCACACTCTCCAACAGCAACACAACCTAGTCACATGCTGCCATCACGACAACTGACACCATACCCTCAAACTAACAACAGGCAAACACTCTTATCAATCACTTTTCACATGTCAGCCATCTAAATCCCCATCGCGATGACCGACATGTCACCCAGCGCAAGAGACAGTTCCCCACAGACTCAGACTTTGCACCCTTCACTTACAACCAGACGAAGCACATCAGTAGCAACCTTAAGCACTCATCTGCCTGTGGCCCAGACAACATAAGAAACATACACCATAAACACCTTGGACCACAAGGCATCCAAGCACTCACCAACGTATCAACATATACCTACTCACACAGCATAATACCTAATATCCGGAATCATGGTACTATCGTCACTATCCCCAAACACAGCAAAGACCCAACGTTACCTTCCTCACACCGCCCCATCACACTCCTCAGCACCCCCTCCAAAGTCACTGAACAAATGTTGTTACAATCAGTTACATCTCACATCCCCCTAGCCCCATCACAACATGGTTTTAGGCCACTACACTCCACAAACACCCTTCTTACAGACCTTACACAGAGAGTTTTTGATGGCATCAATTCAACCAGGCCACCACACAGAACACTCCTGGTCACACAAGACATTAGCAAAGCTTTTGATGCCATCCCCTGCCACAACCTTACAAACAAAATATTCAACACAAACATGCACAATAACACAAAAAGATTGCTGGCAAACTATTTAGGAAGCAGATGTGCACATGTAACATTTGCCGGTCAGTCATCGAACATCAGAAACTTCACAAATGGCGTCCCCCAAGGATCTCTTTTGTCCCCTACACTCTTTAACCTATACATGCATGACATACCCACACCCCACACACCACAAAAACACATAGCTTCCTGTGTAGACAACATAACATTTACATGTACACACCAAATTGCAAATGCAGCCACACACATCCTCCAACCTTAGCTCAACACACTACACGAATGGTTCACCACAAACAGACCCTTCTCACAAACTGGACAGCAGAACACAGTCACATTCCACACCTCACCATAAACAACACCCCCCTACCCCCCACAAACACCCAAAATCCTTAGTATAACATACAATACATCGATGTCATTTAAACAACACATCACAAACATAAAAACAAATTAACACTAAGACTCAACACCCTAAGGTCACTTGCCCACACAACATTTGGACACAACCAAGAAGCCCTGCTTGGGCTTCTAACCTCACTAAAACACACTACAACACTCTACAGGCCATACAGAACAAGGCCCTAAAAATAATCACAGGCTGCACAGCTCCTACACCTACGGGCCGCCTACACCAAGAAACCAAAGTCCTCAAAGTCAAGGATCATCCAAACATGAGAGGCACACAAATTCTTACTGCAGCTTACACAAACGAACACCATCCGCTACACTACACGGCAGCACATCCACACACACCAAGGAATATCAAAATGACACCCAGCACACGATATCATACACAAATACTGTCATCTCTCCCCACCTCAAACGAGCTTCCAGAAGCATATCGATGCTCAAATCACTCGCCATTCCATCCAGTCACTCAAAGACAACACAGCTACATGCACGGCCTCCTGATATCCACCCTTCTAAATCCTACCTCCTTCGTAAGGACAGGGTCCACCTGGCCAGGCTGAGATGTGGGCATCATCCAGTCCTCTTCAGTTATCAGAAGAGGCTGGATGACTCCGTCGCTGATGCCTGTCAAGAATGCAACACAGCACTCCATACTATTAAGCACATTATGGAAGACTGCACTGCACACAATCTTCTGTGCCAACAACACAACATACACTCCTTGAGAGCTCTGTGGGAAAGCCCGGCCTCAACCGTGGCCTACCTTAGGGACCCGGGGCTGTTTGGTCAGACTGCCTAGGGAACAACTACTACTACTACAGAAAAAGACAGTTCCACAGTTGACATGTCGCATACATGAAGGACTGGAAGTAGCGGTTAACTCTTGTATTAGAGAGTTGGAAAGAAAAAGGATGAGAGTTTGTTGCTTGACGGGTGGAATGCGCCTGCCGTAGTGGTGGAGGGATGCAATCAGATAGTTCAGAGGAGCAGTGACCACCGAGGTAGCGACAGACACGGGATAAAGATGCAACAGTGAGGTGAAAGGACAAAGGTTGATGGGAACCTGACTGAGTCAATCCATACACTCCCACGTTAACAAAAAGTCCCAAATCCCTGGCCATGTGCTTCTCTGCACAAAATTCATCCAGCCACCTCGATCTCTTGTCAGTCCCTTAGCCTCACAAACTTCCATATCTCTCCTCCTCACACACTCATCCACCATATCTCTCCACCTTCTTCTTGGCCTACCTCACCTCCTCCTTCCATCAAATTCGCTCCTTTTTCACCACTCTGTTATCATCCATTCTCTCCACAAGACCATACCATCTCAGTACACTCCCTTCGATTCTGGTGTCCACAGACTTCCTCACTCTGCATCTTTCACGAATCGCATTATTCCGCATCCTATCTACTCTCCGTACTCCACATACATTCCTCAACAGTCCCATCTCCACTGCTTTTAATCCTGAATTTTCATTCTCTTGCCACACCATAGTCTTACATCCATATGTTAAAGCTGGCACTAACACTCCTTCATGTACCGGTAAGCCTCGTGTAGCTGCAACACTCAAGCCTCTGTTTCTTATCAAGGCTTTCATTGCACCAGATACTTTCCTTCCTTGTATCACTCTACTTTCCACTTATTTTACACATTTTCCTGTCTTTTCTACCGCTGTGCCCAAGTTTTTGAACTCTCTCACCAATTCCAGTCTCTCTCCATTCACTGTAACATCACACTGGGAGCCACCTTCTCTCTCGATTACCATCACTTTACTCTTAAGCCTCTGTTTCTTATCAAGGCTTTCATTGCACCAGCTACTTTCCTTCCTTGTGTCACTCTACTTTCCACTTATTTTGCACATTTTTCTCTCTTTTCTACCGCTGTGCCCAGGTTTTTGAACTCTCTCACCAATTCCAGTCTCTCTCCATTCACTGTAACATCAAACTGGGAGCCACCTTCTCTCTCGATTACCATCACTTTACTCTTTTCTGCATTTACTCTCAAGGCACGACGCTCACAGACATCAGCAAAACTCTGCACTTGGGTAGCAAGCTCTTGTCCATTATTTGCAAGTAGTACTGCATCATTGGCATACAACAAATGAGATATTCCATCCATCACCATTCATTATCAATGCCATCCATCTCTCCATTAATCGTGATTTTACGTCTCTCTTCACCCCATCCATATATGTAAAGAACAACCATAGGGACATCATCCAACCTTGTCGCGCGCCCACAGATCTATTCATTTAGAGGCCCATTTACAGATGCCTCACTACCATCATAAAAACTTTAACGGCACATTGCAGCTTACCATCTACACTGTATATACGCACGACTTTCCACAATACATTTCTCTCTACCTTGTCGTATGCTTTTTCCAGATCCATAAATGCCATAAACACCTTATAGTCCTTCTCACAAGCCTTCTCCACTGTCACACAGCAATAATATATTTCATTCCACATGCTTTGCCACTCCTAAAGCCGCCCTGTTCATCACTCACTATGCCTCCTGTTATCTCTCTTTCTTTCTCTATAATAATTCTTCCACATACCTTCACTACAGAACTCAGTATACTTATGACACAATAATTCATGCACTCACTTCGCTCACCCTTATTTCTGTGCAGGGGTACAATCACATGCTTTTTTCCACTCTACTGGAACAATTTCATCCACCCATGCCTTCTTACATTATCTCCAACAAGCACTTCATTCTGCTCTCTCCACTACACTTAATCATCTCTACATACACCTCATCAACACCAGCTGCTTTCCCATTTTTCAGCCGTTTCACAGTGTTCTTCACTTCAGCCAATGTCACGTTTCCTGGCACTGCATTCCTTCTCTGCACACCCCCAAAACCAATCATGTTCACAGTGGCTCTGCTTTCTCTATTCCCATTCATCATACTTTCAAAATATTCTTTCCATCTGGACCTTACTTCATCCCCATGGGTTAATAATCTACCACTTACATCCTTCACACTTTCACACTTCCTTCCACTGTTACTTCTACATTTCCGCACCTCTTTCCAGAATAGCTTCATATTTTCAGAGTAATTTGCATTCATTTTTCTTCCTAGATCATCATTTACCTCTTCACTGGTCTCTTTACGTGCATCTTGCCCTCAGTGTATTAAGTTCTATCCATCCATTTATCATCCAGTCCTATGTCGCCCCATGAAAAGTGTTAGAACCCGGGGTTTGGCAAGTTGGTCCTGACATTTAAGATGAGAGTGACCAGCCTCACTCATCCCTGAGTGGCATTACGTGAGCAATAACCCCAACCATCCCCAGGATATAAACCTACACAGGCTGAATCAGATTGGAGCACCTTAATTACCCACTAACCACCAGGCGTCATAATTTGGTTATATGGTTACCACCCAGCGTAGTAAATGGTTTCCTAGTGTACAGGAAACCATATGGTTTGTCACTCAGTGTAGAGTTACCCATAGGCAGAAGGAAGAGGAAAGAATGAAGGAAAGAAAGACAGAAGAGGGTGTTCTTTCAATTAAGCCCCTGTCCTGTATCCACTCTAGCCACTGCTTCCTCTTTTCCTCCACTGCTCTCTTAACCTCTTCATCCCACCAGGCCGTACCTTTCTTCTTCGTTGTTACTCTTGCCACACCACACACTGCTTTAACATTCCTAACTAAGCAATCCCTATATGCATTCCACAGGCTGTCCAGATCCATTTCACTGATTCAGCTCCTCCCCTACTTTGGCCCTGTATTCATCTGTCATTTCATTAATCCTCAGCTTCTCAACTTCCACCCTCTCTTCCTAACTGCTCCTCTCTCTCTCTCTCCTGGTCCACCTCACTCCTCTCAGCTTGATCTTGCACACCACAATCATGGTCTGACAAACCTCCACATCTTCCTCTCACTGCCCTCATATCAGCAGCCATTTCCAGCATCAGTTTCTCTATGAACATGTAATCAATCCGGCTCCTTTCAACACGATCTCCATTCCCTCTGTACCATGTATATTTATGTGCATCTTTATGCCTGTTGTAGGAATTACAAACGCACAACCTCCTTTCCTGACATGTCCTTCAGTCGCTTTCCATTATCATTCTCTCCTGGTACTTCATCACTACCCATTACATCATTCACTGGACCAGTGCCTTCTCCACCATTCATAGCACCCGTTACAACCACTTTATAACTCCTGAGCATTTCTCCTACTAATTCATTCAGCTCATCCCAAAACCTGTCTTTCTCTGTCTCACTCCTGTCACCTCATGGTGCATATGCTACAATCAGTACCACTTTCATCTTCTCAAACTTGAACTTGACATACATACATCTCGTGCTGACACATCTGAAATCTCTCATTCCACTCTGCCACATCTCATTCATGCGTCTTCCTCGCCCATTCATGCCCGACCTTACACATTTTACACCCTCCCACTCCTCCACTTCACACCCTTGCATATTTGTTTCAAACAAAAATTATTATTATTGTTGTTACTATTATCATCATCATCATTATTATTATAATCATTATTTCACTCTCGTCTTTAATGTCAGGACCAACTTGCCTAGCACCAGGTTCCTGCGCTTCTCATGAGGCATCATAGGATTTAATGATGAATGGATGGATTATTCTTCTTCTCATGAAGGACGCATACTACTTCTTTCCCTTCTCTAGAAACTTTTCCACAAAAGAATATCTGATCTACACAACCTCTTCCCTTCCTAAAACCTCCCTGTTCTTCTCCATCTAATTCCTCTGTTATTCTCCTAACTCTGTCAATAAGTATCCTACCATATACAGTACTTTTCCTATTACACTAATAGCACAAAAGCATTAGGGTTTGGGGTGGAAAAAAATATAGAAAGCTGAATTTTTCAGGAAACATTCCTGAAACATCCCTGATCACATATCTGATGAGTCCCCAAAAATCCTCTTTAGGCATTTTGCATAATTAACCTAATTTGCATATTAATGAGCAAATGCCCCCAGAGTCAGAATGGACCAAACAGTTTATAGTATCATCAACCATTACCTTGAACTGATTAAAAACACTCGAGTTTAATCATATTTTATTAAAACTTTTTCTATTTCTGGGCCTTACAGACGAATGAGAACAGTGCAAAAACCTCCTAATTTGCATTATTTGCATGCAAAATTGTCGAAAACAGACAAATTGTATACTACTGCTATTGAAGCATCTAAAAATTTTTACTATGGTATGTAATAAGGTTTTTATTTAGTAAACACTGCCATAAACAAACCAGATAGTGGACATATACAACTATTAAATAATTAGACTGACTTGCATAATTGCATAATAATGAGGTTACTGACCCAAATCATCAGCTGTGTCAAACTACACAATGAAGATAACAGATTTTCGGGGAAATGTGGGGGGACAGTTTGCCTCTGAGCTGCTGCACTGCAATGTGTGCAGGAATGTGAATATTCAAGAATATGATCTGATTAGCTTATTTGTGCCATTCAAAAATAAATAATTCAAAGGAAAATGTGAGATGATGATCCACGTCACAAAATAAAATGTTAACTTGATCATCAAAGCCATATATATCTTTTCTGGAAACTTAGATATGACTAATTAAAGTTAAAACCTGATAGTGATTGTGCATCTTTATGTACTGTCATCATAATTGACTGGGGTTGAATTTTCACGTTTGGCCACAACACGATGAACACATTGCAGTGCAGAAGAGTCCAGCTTTCCGACATTTGCATTTTTTCCTGCATGTTGCCTTGCAGCCGCAGCTAACAATCTTCGGCACCCTGTCTGGAGCAGCAGCACGATCTGTTGAAATAGGAGACAACACTCCATCAATAAGCTCCCATCTCCATTCTGGGTCTGAAATGTCCAAATTGCCTAGCCAGCCCTGGACAGTGAGGTACGTTCGATACGAGTGGAACTTGGCTGCTGCAGAAGTTGGAGGTAGCAATTTTAGCTGAAAGATATCAGAGGTTACCGACTTCAGGCTTACTCTTTGCATGTAACTCAGGTGTCTCTGTTGGTCCAGTGTGGTGCCCTTCTTTGCACCACACAGTCTGAGCAGCAACTTTTCACCAGCTGCAGCAATCTCATCATGGCTAGCATCTTTCTCCTTGAAAACATTCAATATGGTCCGGTCTTCTTGTGTATCTTGAAGTACAGAAATTACTTTCTGCTTTCCTGTAAGGTGCTGACACGGTGTCACAACCGGTGATGGCATGTGCCAGAAGGATATGTGACTTCACATCAGGAGAGAGGGCATCCTGGATGTCGGATATCGAGTAAACAGTATATATCTGGTTTGGCGGTGGTCTGGATGCTGATGTTCGATTCTTTTGTCACTGAATGAGTAAGGACAACCATCAAGTCTATATCATTGCCAACAAGAACAACCGGCTGCCTAGTTTGTGTATTTGTCACAACCACTTGACAGATCATGTAATTAGCATCATCATCACTTTGGTAACACGTGACATGTTTCTGCTCAAAAGCATTCTTAAGGAAAGGGATAAGTTGAGCCTTGTTCTTCCGGTTGTTCAGAAGAGCCGGTTGTTTGACTGTCACTGGTGCATCAAGACTGACAGCAATGTCTGGTAATGTAATACGGCTAGCTCGACGATCTTGCTCACATGTTTTGGTGTTGGCACTAGTGTCAGTGTCAAGTCAGCGATGAGCTCTCTGCCACAATACAGGCAATTGGCTGTGATGTCAAATGTTTGAGACCGACGAACAGACTGATCTCACCATGATCTTGAGAGTCATCTTGCCTTTTTCGTTTACTGCGTACTGTTGAAGGCTTGGTATAATGTCTTCTGCATGTGGCATGAACAGGAATTGGTAATGGTATATTGGTAAATCGATCTGCTACACCATCGTCGAGCTCTTCACTGACCGCAAGAAGTGTTTTTAGCCCCCTCTCATGGATTTCACCACGGTCACAGGAAATTGTTTTTTCACAAATGGGACAGGACTCCATCACAGTTTACCTGAAAGAAAGAAAAGATACATAATTATTAGCAATCTGTAGTGATTTTAATGCTGATTTTGACGAGTCTCATTCACTTCTTCTCACAAGTCATTCATTTCATGCGATGTTCAATGACATTATGGCCGATTTCCGCCAACTGCCTGCAAATTATGCAAATTATCTGTAATGTGCAACAATCTGATTGGTCCAAAAACGAAAAATGTAACTGAAACGGATGTACGCATAAATCATCAGATATTAGTAAAACTTCAAAACATTTTCAGAAATAACAGTCCCATGAAGGCTGAAGGTGCAATTTACAATTTTTCGCGAATTTCCCAAATTAATATGCAAATCAGGTTAATTATCCAAAATGCCCAAAGAGGATTTTTTGGGACTCATCAGCTATGTCATTAGGGATGAGTCAGGAATGTTTCCTGAAAAAAAATCACTTTCTATATTTTTTTTCCACCCCCATATAGGTAAACTGGCTAATGCTCTTGTACTATAAGAAGACAAATGCCCCTATGATTACAACACACTTCTTTTTCCCCTTTCCCTTTGTACAGGGGAATAATTATACCTGACTTCTAATCCTCTGGGACTCAATCTTCCTCCCAGGCCTTCATGGATTTGGAGAAAGCATATGGCAGGGTGGATTGACAAGGATTGTGGAAAGTATTAAGAATACATGGGGTAGATGGGAAGTTGCTGAGTGCCGTGAAGAGTATGTATGAGGGTGCTAAGGCTGCAGTGCGTGTGGATAGTGAACTGAGTGAATTTTTCTATTTAAAGGTTGGGTTGAAACAGGGATGCGTCATGTCTCCATGGCTGTTCAATCTGTATACTGATGGGGTTATAAAAGAGATACGAGATAGGGCAGTGGATGTTGGAGTGGCCCTAGTGAGAGAGGGCAGTGTTTGGAAACTCCCTGTACTGTTGTCTGCAGATGATACTGTGTTGTTAAGTGAAGACGAAGGGGAGCTGCAAGGCTTGGTGAAGGAGTTTGGGAGAGTGTGAAAGAAACGGAATCTAAAGGTGAATATAGGGAAGACTAAAGTTATGATCTTCGAGAGAAGTGAAGTCAGTGAATGTACAGTGAGGTTGGATGAGGAGGAAATGGAAAATGTAAATGCGTTTAAGTACTTGGGTAGTGTGATGAGTAAGGATGGAAGTTTGGAGGGTGAAGTGCTTGAAAGGGTACAACAAGGAAGAAAGGTTGCTGGTTCCTTGAAAACAGTGATAAGAAACAGGGAAGTGAGCACGGAAGTCAAAAAGTTACTTCAAGACAGTATTGTCATACCAGCTCTAACGTATGGAAGTGAAGCTTGAACCTTGTTGGAAGGACACAAGTCAAGAGTGAGAACAGTGGAAATGAGTCATCTGAGAGGAGCATGTGGAGTCACATGGCGAGACAGACTGATAAATGAGGAAGTGAAGGAGCGTTGTGGTGTGGATGTGACAGGAAGCATTAGGAGAAACACACTGAGATGGTTTGGCCATGTGGAGAGGATGGAGTGTGAGACTGACGAGGAGAGTGTATGTGAGTGAGGTGGAGGCTAAGGATGAGATGGAGGGATGGGGTGGCGAAATATATGAGGGAGGGGGATGTGAGCTGGAAGCAGGGCAGTGAAATGGCGGGGGACAGGGAGACATGGAGGCGATTTGTCTGTGGCCACCCCTTACGGGATTGAGGCGTCTGGCAATAGACAGACATTATTATTATTATTCATCCATCCATCATCCAATCTTACAGTGCCCTATCAGGAGCGTAGGAGCCACGGGCTAGGGAGTTGGTCCCGACATTTAAGATGAGAGTGACCAGCCTCATTCATCCCTGAGTGGCATATGAGCAATCAACCCCTTGGATACACACCTTCACCGGCTCAATCCGATTGGAGCACAATAATTACCCACTAAACCACCAGGCGCCAAAATTTGGTTATATGGTTACCACCCAGCGTAGTAAATGGTTTCCTGGTGTACAGGAAACCATTTGGCTTGTCACTCAGTGTAGAGTCACCCACAGGCAGAAGAAAGAGGAAAGAATGAAGGAAAGAAAGACAGAAGAGGGAGTGTAAAGTTACCCGTAGGCAGAAGGACAAGGAAAGAATGAA